>NW_005178458.1:0-202930 GCF_000341285.1 Galdieria sulphuraria
AAACATCTACTATTATATTCAATGAATAGATTCTCTCTAGATCACATGCATTTGAGCAACCTTGTCGTGAATATATTGTTGAAATCGGACAGCTGTACACGACGTCGTGGAAGGGTTTCCGCATAGTTCTGAATCACAGTTGGAATCTCTTTTGATGCGATTCGCATCTACGAGAATCTTTACGATCGGATATGGGAAGCCTTTTTAAGCGTATGGGTGATTACGAACTTCCTCTTGAGAGGTTATGGCAGTCGTGGACGGAAGCCGGATTGACGAGGAAGTTAACAAGTTGAAAGAGGAAGCAGATGTCGTGGTTCAACAAAGACATGCGGAAGAAGAAAAATTATATGGTGGATTTCGATCTCCTATTATCAATACTTTAGTTTCTGGTGTGGGTTTCTTTACGGATGCTTATAACATTTTTATTGTTAGTATTCTTAATGGAGTTTGGACAGAAGGTTATCCAGACGCCTTTACTAGTACAATGAAAACCAGGGTGTCCAACAGTATTCTTGTAGGAGACATCGTCGGAATGCTCTTCTTCGGCCTATTTGCCGACCGTATCGGCCGCAAAGCAGGGCTTTTATCCACAGCGACGATCCTTCTCATTGGCCCGATTTTAGAGACAGTGTCCTTTGGAGCAAACGGCTCTCAGACGGGTATGTTCTGGATGCTTGTAATAGTGCGAGGATTTCTGGGTGTTGGAATTGGTGGTGAGTACCCTTGTGCTGCAACGACATCTTGCGAAGCAGGCGAAGATGCGAAAATTAAAAGGGGAAAAAATGTACTCCTCGTCTTTGCTATGCAAGGCGTAGGAACTATCACAGCTTACGTATATGGAATAATGTTAATTGAATGGGCAAAGGCGAACCCGAGCAATTTTGAGCCAGTCTGGAGAGTCGCACTAGCGTCAAGTATTGTTCCCGTTATACCTATTTACATCCTTCGATGGAGAATGAGGAACTCCACCCGTTATGAGATAGCTGGTCTTTCTAGGAAGAATCTTCCTTGGCTGTTGGTTCTCCGCAAGTACTGGGTAAATCTTATTGGAACTGCAGGAACTTGGTTCATCAATGACTTTTTGTTCTACTCAAATGGTCTGTTTTCGTCGGAAATGACAAAGTCAATCTTGGAAGAGACAGACGTTCGGTCCTCGAACTTGGTTTTCACAGAGTATACGAGCATGCTTATCTTATTAATTGGTTTGCCAGGATATTTTGTCTCTGCATTCACTGCGGACTATATCGGTTCAAGAAATATTCAAATTATTGGTGCTGTAATGAGTGGCGTGATTGCGATTATTATGGGCGGTATTTTCAACTTGATGCGAACGAATCCCGGTCCTTTTATCATGATGTATGGTTTATTCTTCTTTTTCACTCAGTTTGGAGCGAACTGCACTACATTTATTCTTCCCACAGAAACTTATGCCACCGCTGTGAGAGCAACTCTACATGGCGTTTCAGCAGCATTCGGAAAGACTGGTGCCGCTATTGGAACTCAAGTTTTTAACCCATTGAAAAAGATCAATCCTGTAAATGGACCTCGCGCAGTTTTCATATTTTGTGGGGGCTTGTCGCTGATTGGAGCTATAGTTACTTATATCTGTATTCCAGATAATAAGAATAAGTCACTGGAAACTATTGATATGGAATTTGAAAGGTATTGTCTCGAACATGGTGTTGAGTTGAAGTATTTGCAGCCGACACACTATTCGAAGTACTTCAGTGCATCTGACTCTGATGAAAAAGCACGTACGAATGGGAATGACTCGGATGAGAAGAACAGTATTGCGGTTCTTTCAGAGTAAAAAAGACAATGCTTGAGAGATAATTAAAGAGTATTTTGTATGATTATTATTCGTTTGTTGTCGTCTTGTTTTTTTAGTAAAAAAGAGAGTTCATTTGAATTCTAAAATGACTTTTTCCTTGCCATCAGCTTTGCAACAGCAGCGTGTACAGTAAACTGAAGAACTATAGCATGGAATCTTTCTGTATCATGGAGCGGTTGGGCTCTTAAACACATTTAATAATTGTTGGTTCCTAAATATCCAAAAGGGGAGATGAAAGTAACCAGTGTAACGATTGGAGTAGTGGAGAGTGAGTAGTCATATAGATGAAGGAATTGAAGAGGAATGGGGCAATCCAAGATTCCTATACGAAATTTCTTCAATGAGACAAGTTTTGATTGTTACAGAAAAGCCATCCATAGCAGAAACAGTAGCAAATGCACTTTCTCAAGATTCTTATCGGACTAGAGCTGCTCGAAAAAGTCCTTGTCGGGTACACGAGTTTCGTGGTTACTTTCGTGGTCAAATGGCGAACATAAAGGTTACTTCTGTCCTTGGTCACGTGTATAGCTTTGATTTTACGAAGGAATACAACGATTGGAACTTAGTGGAAGCAGAAGAACTTTTCTTTGCCGGTGTACGTAAAGTAGTTGCTGACTCTGGTTCCAAAGTGGTTAGGCACTTGGCAACGGAAGCTATAGGAGTCGACTACCTTGTCCTTTGGCTAGACTGTGATAGAGAAGGAGAAAATATAGCGTTTGAAGTAATATCATGTGTGAAGCATTCCTTGCAAAACGTACCGGTTATCTACGGAAACAGAGCCAACGTGTTTCGTGCTAAATTTTCAGCACTAACAACTAAAGACATTTGTAGAGCGATGGAAAATTTGACATATGTTGACACAAACCAAGCGTCGGCTGTAGATGTGAGAGCAGAAATAGACTTGAAGGTGGGGGTCGCGTTCACACGTTTTCAGACTCGCTATTTTCATGACAAGTTTTCGAGTCTCGATTCCAAGTAAGGGTGGACATATTTGCTCCATTTTGTCTGACTATTCCTTTTCAGGTTGGTCAGTTATGGCCCTTGTCAAACTCCTACTTTAGGTTTTTGTGTTGGGAGATTGGATGAAATTTCCAAGTTTTCACCAGAAACATTTTTTTTGGTAGTCGTGAATGTTCGAAAGAACAATCGAACAACAAATTGGTACTCTTCTCGTGGCAAGATATTTGAACGAAAAGTTGCTAGCGCAATCGTTGAGCGCATAAACTCCTATTCAAGTGGTATTTCAGGAAAGATTATCGATAGAACAACATCGAAGGAAAGGCGTCATCGGCCGTTACCATTGAATACAGTGGAATTGCTCAAGTTAGCCTCTAAGAGATTGAAGATGTCTCCTCATCAAGTAGCACAAGTGGCAGAAAGTTTGTACACTCAAGGGCTGATTTCATATCCACGAACGGAATCTTCCAAGTATCCGTCATCCTTCGACATTGAAGCAGTGTTGTCAGAACTGGAAAAAACATCTACTTGGTTCCCTATCGTCAAGATCTTCCGAGAGGGAAAGTATTTAAACAAATCAAGGCAAGGAGGTGTGGATAAAGGTGACCATCCCCCTATTACTCCCGTCCGTGGAGCAGAAAGAGGCTCTCTAAGAAATGCAGAGCACGAACGTGTTTATGAACTTATAGTATATAGTTTTTTGGCAAGTGTTTCAGAAGATGCAGTTATAATGAGTCAGCAATACTGGATGCTTCTCAGTGGAGAAAAGTTTGTCTTCTCCCAAAGGAAGCTTGTGGTTCCTGGATGGCTAGAGTTTTCAAATTCTTCCAACCACATGGAGTCATTGAATATGAATAGTGAAATATTCTTTGAACAAAACGAGTCTATAGAAGACTTTACAGTTTCTTTAGAAGAAATGCAGACGGAACCTCCTGAATATTTATCGGAAAGCGACCTAGTCGGGTTAATGGAGAAATATGGTATTGGAACTGATGCAAGTATTCCAACCCATATCAACAACATCATCACAAGAGGCTATGTCCGGCTTTCAAGCGAAAGACGCTTGATACCGACACAGTTAGGAATTCTGCTGTATCGAGGGTTTGTAGATATGTTTTACTAGTTCAAACAGAACTCAATACATAGTAGGTATCAAAAAATAGATCCTCAGCTCGTGTCTCCAGTAGTTAGGAGTCATATAGAACAAGAAATAGCTCAAGTAGCTTCGGGACAAGTTGACGCTATGAGTGTTGTTGAACACTGTTTGAGTGTGTTTTGGAAAAAGTTTATATATTTTAGAAAACATATTGACGCCATGGACGATTTGTTTGAAACAGTGTTTACAAATATGCATAGTAGAGGAAAGAAGTTTTCGTTATGTGGAAGATGCAATAGATATATGAAACTGATTGAAGAGAAACAGAATCGTCTATTTTGTATGAACTGTAACGACACTTTAAAACTTCCTCCAGGGAAGTTTCATATTATGAACGGCAACAAGTGTAGCATAGACTCTTTCGAGCTAGTGACGTGGGTTAGTAGCTGGGGACGACCGTTACTTATTTGTCCGAAGTGTTTCTTGGACTCTTCCACCGACACAAACTTCAAAGAACCAGAATGGTATCCTGGTTTAGGTTGTACACAACTCTCTACGTGTTGCAGTCTTTCTTGTCCTTGGCGGCAGTGGCACCAGAACACTATAGGACTTTGTGCCCAGTGCGTTCAGCAAACAGAGGTGAACAAGTCGTTATTTTGTCCTGGTGTACTTTTCTTATCTCCAAGGGCTCCAGTTCAAGTCTATTGTAACCGCTGTAGCTTTTCCCTCAAGTTCTCTCAAGGTTCTGTCGTTCAAGTTGGTCTTGAGGAACAAGACGAGAAGTGTAGCGCATGCCACTCCAAAAAGTTATGGTTTAAGAGTTTATCTGATAATGTCAGGCAAAAAGGTTGCCTTTACTGCGACTCTCTATTCCTCGCTGTTTTGACGAGAGATACGCCACGTAGAGCGTTCCGTGTGTCTCATTGTAAACACCGAACCAAGTAGGAAAGCTCGTCACCTTCATCAAAAGGTTGGGATTAGACAGCGAAGCTACGAAGAGCGATTGACGTCATCGATTCCTATCAATAAGAACGGATTTTCCATTTTGTCGATTGTGGTTTGTCAATTTTGTGAAAAAGTGATGGCAGTGGAAGAGCCTATTGTAAACATTTATCTTACAAACCCTCCTACTGAGTATTGTCAAGCCAGATATACTGTAAAGCAAAAACCTAGCAAATGTCGGACCAAAGGAAAGTACATGTTTTGTTTGCCTGGTGAAAAACAAGGCTACATTACTTGTGGTACACACCTCAAAGCCTTGTGTGACTTGAGCGCTCTTGGAATGGATAATCAACCCATGAAACCATTGCCTAAGAACGGAAAGCTATTGGGCTATGGAGATTACGAAAATATGGAAGAACAACAATGCCAAGCACTCATCACGGCAGCTAGCGGAAAGGAACCTCCAGAACGGTGTTCCTCTTTTAAGACTTTCGCATTCCAAAGTGAACAACACGAATGCATATTGTTCCTTTGTAAAAAGCATTTTTCATGGATTGATAATGCCTATGATCACAAGTCTTATATAGTTCAGGATGCACCATCTGCACAGACGGACAATGAAGTCTTAGATGAGCAAGCCTCGGAACAACAAACAAATTTTCAGGACGAAGAAGAGCGCGGTCATCCAAAGACAACCAAGTATGAAGATTTTATAGAGTCTAATGAAAATGCAGTTGAAGACACTGATAAACTATCGTTACTGACGAATGGAGAGAATGGATACGTTGAAGCAAATGGTGTCGGTGAAGACTCATATTCAGTTGAAGAAAATAATGATATGGCTTTGCAAAACTGCAAAACACAGAGTAGCAGTCAACAAACCTCATTATCTGAACACCGGAATCATTCCACTAATACTAATGGTAACCAGACAGAAAGTGAGAACGCTGCAATTCGACAAACAGAAGCCAATATTTATAGTCCTGCTGAAAGCCAATCGGATTCCTCATTGGTTGAGGAAAAGATGCAAGCTGAGAAGAAGAACTCTCTTGATGTTTCAAGCTCAAAGAAAGAAGACTTTGCTCCAGAAAGAGAAGAAGTCCGGCGACAAGTTGATATCGAGAAAAGGGAATCAAAGGAGCTGAAGCCAGCTTCTGAAATGCAACGTATTCCTCCTCCACCACCAAAACCTCAGCACTTTCGACCCGACGAAAAATCTGGAAAATCTAAACAGACAGCTGCCGAAGGCGGCTGTTGTGTGATTTCATAGCTTTGCTTTTATGATGGGTGATTGAATTTACATATAAATATTCAACTTGTTTTCGGTTTGACACTCGCCACTCTGCCCACTCAGCCACCGCTCTCTTGTAAGAAGTGAGAGTATTTCTAAGTTTCAATATATGTTGTCTCTCGAGCAGGTTCACTTCCTTGTGGAGAATTGTTTTGAACTTGTGAAGATGACGTCTGTTTCACTTGATGCTTTAAGTGAATTACACCGCACAGTTTTGCCAGAAATTTTTTACAAAACATTTAAGAGTTTTATGCAGAGTAGATTGTTCAATTCATCACTTTTGGAGTATTGAAATGCATTAACCCAAAACTTTGTCAGTTTTTTTGGGAATATGAAGGACAAGCCCTAGAACAGTTGGAGAAAATGCTCAACCCCGAAGATGACGACTGTAGTCGGCAAAAGTACGGTAGTTTTGAGAGTGTAAACTCACAGGAATGGAAGGAGAGGGAAGCTAAAAACGAGTCACAGAGCAGTGGTTCCTTGTGTTCTAAACAGAAAAGCGCTTACCGACTAAGTAGAGATAGGAGCAATCTTGTACAGAAATCAATAGGTTATAGTTTAGACGGCCTTGACTCAGACGGAACTACAGACGCAGCCCCTCCTAGAACTTTAGGTATCTTTCAACTGGCAGGACTCATGTATTTAGTAACTGCCGGGGGCGGATACGGATTAGAACCAGTTGTACAAGCAGCAGGGCCTCTACCGGCTTTGATTGGTTTACTTGTTGTTCCGTGGATATGGTCGGCACCCCAAGCTCTTATGACGGCTGAGCTATCAACCCTTTATCCACGAGATGGAGGTTTCGTTTTATGGGTAGAAGAAGCTTTTGGCAACTTTTGGGGGTTTCAAGTGGGATGGTGGAACTTTTTTGGTTCCCTGGTTGACAATGCATTGCTTCCTAGGCTTTTCAGTGATTACTTGAAGATATTTTTAGGGGTAGATCACCTTTCTTTGTGGCTTAGCTGGGGTGGCGGAATATTCTTGTTGTTGTTTTGTTTTATTCTCAACTACAGAGGTCTAGAAATTGTTGGTTGGGCTTCCATCATTTTCGTTGTCATCGTTGCTATTCCGTTTGCTATTTTAACGCTCGTCGGGCTTCCGCAATCAGATCCCAAGGTTTGGTTACAATGGCGAGGCCATCGAGACACCAACTGGAGCTTATTCTGGGCCACGTTGTTGTGGAATCTATGTGGGTTTGATAGTGCGGGAACCTGTGCTGGAGAGGTGAAGAATGCTTCACGTACTTATCCAGCTGCAATTTTGCTTTCTTGTGCATTGGGATTGGCGTCCTTTTTACTTCCTGTGGCAGCTTCTGTAACATTTGCTCAAGATTGGGACGAATGGAATGATGCCTTTTGGCCTTTAGTTGCGAATCGTGTAGTTGGAGGTACTTGGTGTGGTACTTTAATTACCTTGGGTGGATTAGCAAGTGCTGCTGGGATGTTAAATTCCTTGATGGCAACCTCTTCTCGTGCTTTATATGGGATGGCAACGACTCAATTGTTACCACCGGAACTGGCAGTTTTGCATCGCGTTTATAAGACTCCTGTTCGATGTATCGCACTTGTCGCTGTTGGAACTGCATTATTTTCGTTGTTAAGCTTTGAGAAGTTGGTTGAAATAGACTCTGTTCTGTATTGTATTAAGGAAATGTTGGAATTTTCGGCTCTTGTACGTTTAAGATACAAGTATCCACATATCTCGAGGCCGTTTGCGATACCTGGGGGTTTTATAGGAGTTTGGCTATGTTGCTGTTCCGGAATATCTTGTTGCGTACTTATGATTTGCCTTAGTGGTCTTGCCGCTTTTTTATCAGCAATGTCGATGATTTTAATAGGCTTTATACTATATCCATTGGCTCATTGGTGGCTAGCCAAACACGAACAAGCACAAATGAAAAAATCCAGTTCCACAGCTTCATTCGATTCTTCGGAAAGAATCTAAACGAATCAAAAAATTTCTCATAGATTAAAACCCAAAAGTTGCCAATAGCGTGAAAATTGTTGCTTCCAAATTATATACTTTCTACGAAACCATCTGTAAATGGACAAAGTTCGGGGAAGACTGATTCCCATGGCTCGTGTGTTTTGAAAGTGATGCATTGCTCGATGATAATGTGTATTTCGCAAAACTGCTGTAGCAGTTCTCCAATCCCAATTCTCTGCCTCCTTTCTGGCTTTAGCTGACAACTTTCGAGCAAAGTACGGATCCTCAATAAGTCTAGAAACGTATAATGCACATGTCGCCATATCACCTGGTTCGTATAAAAGCCCCGTTATCTCATGTTGAACTAGATCAGGAATACCTCCAGAGCGAGTAGCTACAACTGGAACTCCTGATGCCATTGCTTCTAAAACAACAAATCCAAGTGTTTCTGTCTCGGACGGCATAACAAATACATCTGCTGAGGCAAACGCTTCAGAAAGTTCTTGACCACTTAGTATTCCAGTAAATATTGTGGCAGTATCCCGATAATGACTTTCAAGTTGCATAGCAAATGGTCCATTTCCAATAAAGGCTAAACTTAAATTGGGTATGTATTTGAAAAGCTCTTTCAAACACAACAAGTTTTTCTCTATACCTAAACGACCCTTTTATGCAATAGACATTTATAATGAGAAAAAAAAATTTAAAGTTGCTTACGACATAGATAACCAAAGGATTCGATGGATTGTTATTTGTCAACAATTGTCGCTTTGACAAGCTTCGAAACTTGGGATGAAATCTATTGCAGTCTACGGCTTTTCTCCATATCTGAACGTTTTTGACTCCCTTTTCTTCCATTTCCTTGCAAACCTGTGTTGAGACAGTAAGTGTTAGATCAGCTCGTGTGCTAACATATCGAATAAGCCGCCAACATAAGCCTTCCAAATATCCCAATCCATACTTCTTGGCATACATAGGAAGATGTGTGTGATAAGATAATAGTAAAGGCACTCTAAGAAATCGAGCCCAATTGAGTACCGAGAAACACAAACAGCCAGGAGTTGCCAAATGAACTATGTCAGGTTTAAAGCGATAAAGCACTGAAAAGAAGTCTACATAGGCACCAGTGGAAAGAACTATATTGGGATATAGTGCAAACCGAAAGCCTGGAATATTAACAATAGGAAACCCAAAGATTTCTTTTGGTGCAGAACCTGAAACTTCCGGTACAACGATTAAAACATCATCACCGGCTTCCTTCAAATATCGTAGCGTCTCAATGAAGCGATTGCTATATCCCGAGACATGTGTAAAGGGAGATGGTTCAATAATCATAACTATTCGATGAGGTGGAAGTATTCGCCTCTGAACAGAGTTCACACTAGAAGACTCTAGAGTAGGAACTCCTTTATCAATAGTTCCTCTTCTTGCAACTTGCGTACAGTCACACTGTGTTCCTTCACTATCACGAGAGCCGTCTGGGAAGCTAGACGACATCTTGCAACGTCGAAAAACGTGTATGTGACACGCATAGTTTGTTGAATACAAACATCTACCACAATTGCCACAACTAAACAACAGATTTCCTGGATTGCCTAGCACGGGCAACTTTTGAAGTCTTGGCTGCAACACTCGGAGTGAAAAGCCTGGTACGGTAGCTGTGGTGAAACTGCCTATGAACAGATAGGAACGAATATTAAATAACGGATAACTTAAACACTTTCTGTTATCCAAAACCTACAGAGGATAAAAGATATCACATAATACTATAAGCTTAACTACTTACGGTATCCGGAAAACTGAAAGATAGCAAATCTTTCATGATGCGATTTGTATGGACATTTGATTAGTACTGATTGATACTTACTTTTTGGGACAATTATGAGAAACTTGACGAAACTGCTAAAACAGGCAGCAGCCGACAAATATATTCAAGGTAACTTTAACGAAAGATGGGAAATTTTAGAGCCGTTAGGAAGGTAAACGAATGTTTTACTTAGTTTGCATTTTGTTAAGAGTATTCTGATTTGTAGAGGTAGCTTTTCGAAAGTTAGCATTGCTATGAGAAAGAATTCTGCCTCTTCAAATACAACACAAAATAATGATACTGAATTTGCAGCAGTAAAAACGATAGATAAGAAAACTATATATGAAGGATACGATAGCGAAGTTTTATTGGCAAGAGAAGTGAAAGCTTTACGTTTGGTATGCAGCGGCAATTGATGGTCCCTCCCTTCTTTATTAAAGAAACTTAGGCTGGAAATGGGAATAACTTTGTCGTTGATTTATATGAAGTGATTGAAGAGAAAGATAAAGTTTACATTGTTCAGGTTGGCTTATGTTCTTGTCGCAATCCTTTGTCTTACAATTTTACATAGGAGTTGTAAGTGTGTAAGCTTCTTTTTGCTTATTTCTCAGTTCCATACGTAGACTACGGGGTGGCGAATTGTTTCAAAGAATAGTTAATTGTGGTTTCTTTGACGAAATTCACGCTAGTCGATTAGCTTACAGCATGGTTGCTTCTATCGCGCACTGTCACTCGGTTCATGTTGTTCATCGAGACCTGAAACGTAAGCTTTTTTAGACTCATCTATGAAATGATATCAATATAGCCTGAAATTAGCCGAAAATTTTGTCTTTGAGAATGAACAAGAAAATTGCAAGCTAAAATTAGTTGATTTTGGCTTAGCTAACATTATGGCTTCGGAAAATGTTGCGTTTTATACGTTGTGTAAGAGTGAGATTTTTTTTCAATGTTGAATGCTTATTTTCTAGCATGTTAGGTGGTTCTCCTTCGTACATTGCTCCGGAGATTTTGTTTCAACAAGCGTATACCTCAAAGGTGGATGTCTGGAGTTTGGGTATCATAATCCATATTCTTTTAAGTGGCCATGCACCATTTGAACATCGAGATGAGAAAGTATTATTTCATAAGATTAAATACGATCAAGTTGAGTTTAGAGGCGGTTCCTGGACAGACATATCGGATGAAGCAAAGGATTTGGTCTTAAAGATGTTGACGAAAACTCCACAGTCTCGACCAGATATTTACTGGTGTTTGCAACATCCTTGGATACTAAAGGGTCAAAGATGCTATGAAAACGCAGTCGTATCACCTAGCCTCAAGAATACATTGAGGAATCTCCGGAATTTCGATGCAAGAGAGAAGTGGGAAGTAAGAAGCAGAATAATTTTGCATTTTGGCTTTAAGAATATCTATTAGGAGGCAATTTCAAAAATTAGAAAAGCCAATAGATTGGCTCACTTGGCAGAATTGCACGAGAGGATTCTCTCAGCGACTATGGAGCCAGACGAGTCTCATGGCCCCAAGTTTGATGTTTCGGAAGTTGAGGAGCGATCCATGACTTTATTTGAAGAGACTCGTGAAGAATATATGACAGGAGAAGATTTAAATGAAGAAGAACAAGAAGAAGAAATTATAGGAAAGCCTTCCAACGAGTTGAACCAGGCCGAGACAGCATCTAGATTTGAACATTTTCTAGGAAGGAAGCCACCTTCAAAAGAGAAGGAGTCGCAGAAGGTCAAGTATCAGGATACTTCAGTTTCTTGTGGGCTTTGTGTGTTGCAATAGTGGTTCTTGAAAACTTCTAAAAGCCGATGCCAAGTAATACTTTTAAGATAGTCACTGGAATGACAAGACTCTTTTATGAGTGTAACATTGTTACATGACGTAAGTGGAATGCGACTCCGGCACAAACGAAGAATTATCATGTTGTTGAGACATTTTAGCAGTCTTGTAATTTCTAGACAAACGCCTAATGAGAATATTCCTAAAGTGAACGCGATGCTTGGAGTCTCGATATGAAGAATTTCGTTGTAGATTTCTGGAGAGCTTTTCGTTTCTTAATTCATTTGTTGCTCTCTTTATTTGACAAGGCAAACAGCATATTTCAATTCGTGACTTTACCTTGTCATAAACAAAATGCTTCTTGTAATCATGATATGTAGAATATAGGATAAGAATATTACAGTTGCTTGGCTTTTGATTTCAAGTTTTGCAATTTCATAGTGTTTTGTTGAGACATAACATGTTTGCTCAGTGTCAAAGGCATTATTTATCGCTTTATTATATATCATTTCTGAATACTATGGAAATTGAAATAGGAATTGGTCATTTTCCAACCATATTTTTAGTTTTTTTAGTGATTTGGGCTCTAAATCTATAACTGAAATACTATAATAGTACATTCTTTGTTCAATATATATCGGTTTCCACATATCACTGAGGTAGCAATTTGAATTCTCAGAAACTTGAACAAAACTAATCAAAAGGGAACAATCCTTCGTTATCGTAGAATATAGAAAATCGCCGAGAATTCTTTCCAACTCTCCACTTTCCAAGGAATGCAAACAACTGAGTCCTTGTAGAAAGGATCTTTCCAGTTTTTGAATATCTCCAGTCAAACACCAATGCATCCGTGTCTCTTCCTCATCTGAATCAAATATCATATCATGAAAACTATTTAGATACAAAAGTTCTTCTTTCAGCCAACCAGGAGTAAAAGATTTTCCATAAATTTTCTTCTCCAGTTTCTCTAAATCAGAGTCTTTCAAGGTCTCCAAGGCCTCGAGTGCTAATTTTGCACCTTCGTAGTCCAAGATATCCAGTTGCTGAATCATTCGTAACCTTGAAAACAGTATGGCCTCCTTACAAATAATATGTACAAGAATATCCAACTTTGTTTCCAATATCGTTGAAGAAATGGGTTCAGGTTGATGAGGATGTAATAACTGAAGATATTTGCTTTTCTGCCTTATTAGCGAAACCAAGGCTCGACGGATTCTATCGTGCTGAAAGGAAAGGATATCCTCAGGCGTGTAGACAAGGCTATCTTCGCTTTGAAAATTTTTAAGATTGCTCCTGTGCAAGAACTCTAAGTCTTTCAAACTACTATTTTCTTCATTACCTGTAATAGCGATATTTATATTGGGAAATGGGAGCTGGAACGAGACGACTACGTGGAAGCAACATATATTTTGGTTTCCATTCTATACAGATACAGTCTTCACTACATACAGCTGTAGTACAAGGCACTTTTCTTTGGTCTCTGATCAAAATCACTGACTTGGAAAGCACGTCCACGTCTTTACCTTCCACAAGTTGACAGTGAAGAGATCTCGAGAGCTCACAAAGAAACCCGGTGGAAACGGAAACATTGTAAGCTTTTGGCAGATAATGAAAACCTATATTCGTTCCAAAAAAATCTCTCACAAAACGCTGTTCTTCTGTTACTTCTAAACTCGTAAACTGACGAGCATCTTGTCTGCGGACACGTAAAAGTAACCCTTTAGAAAGAGGTTGCTACGACAAGAATTGTACCTCTTTATATAAAAATCTTACAAAATCTAAACGTACTTTTCCCATTGGTTCAAACAAAATATGTCTTCCTCCACAACGAAAGTACTTCCACTCTTCTTCTTCTACCCAAGACATTTCCTTTTTTCATAGAAAACCGATTGATCTCGTATCATGTTGTGTTTTGCTGTTCATATCTGCTCTTTCCGCGCCTTTCCTGTTAGTAGACTTGAAAAGTTTGATAACTTTGTTACCTTGAAGCCAAGTACTATCGTATTTTCATTGAGAAAGAAACTTTCTGGTAATAGTTGCCGTTGCAATACTGTGAAGATGGTAAACCAGAAAAACTATTCTGGCATTCTAGTGCTAGCTGTTATCTCTGTTTTGAGCACTAGTTCTATTTTGTGTCTTCATAAAACACCTTCTTATTGTGAAAACGCTTATGCAGCGGTTGCTCTGAACGAAAACTCTTCAAAACCGGAAGTAGAATTTCTAAGCGAAATTTGGAAGCTTGTAGATAAATACTATTATGACGAAACGTATTCAGGTCATTCCTGGACTCAAGTTTGGAAAGAGTATCATACAAAATTGACATCAAGAAGAGAAACAACATACAAGATTGCAACATCGATGCTGAAAGTTTTGAAGGATCCATATAGCACAGTTGTGAGACCCGCAGATTTTCGAAGGCTTCTCAAATATGATATGACAGGAACGGGTTTGTTGTTGGCACCTTCAGATGATGGTTATCTTATAGTTACCGGTCCGCCACCGAAGGGTAGTCCCGCGAATAAAGTTGGCGTTCGAGTAGGTGATCGAGTCACTGCTATAAATGGTAAACCAGTGGTGTGTATTTTTCTTCTTTTCTCGTGAGGTTTTCTACTCAAATTATATTAGAAGGGAATGACAAGTATAGAAGCAGCCGAGGCCTTGCAAGGTGATGGAAAGAGCCAGCTGGTTCTCGTTTTAGATTCGAAAGGAAAAGGAAGTGAATATCGCACAGTCACCTTGGACAGAGAATATTCGAATGAGAATGCTATTTCATCTTATAGGATTTTTTCTCATAATACAAGTGGTAGAGAATATCGAATTGGATATATCAAGATTAGAGAATTCAATGCCAGCGTGGCTTACAAATTATTACAAGTTGTTAATTACTTGGAACAGCAAGGTGCTAACGCATATATTCTAGACTTGCAGGGAAACCGAGGAGGTGCCCTTGAAGGAGCATTTCAAGTCGCTGGCATATTTATGGAACATGGTACAGTCGTGCGAATATTGGATAGGAACCATCATGAAGACCAGCTAACTGTCCAATCAACACATAGACTGCAGGCTGACAATATAACTCCTACAAGTGATCCTATTGTCATTCTTACCGATAAATACTCAGCTAGTGCATCGGAGATATTAGCAAGCGCTTTGCATGATAACTGTCGAGCTGTTTTGGTTGGAGAGAAAACTTTTGGAAAGGGTTTAGTACAAGCCGTTTTTGGGCTTTCGGACGGGGGTGGTTTGATTTTGACTGTTGCTGAATATCAAACTCCTAACCATACCAACATTCATAAGAAAGGAATTGAACCCGATATATACTTGAAACAAAGAAATCCCATTTCCGTCATTCGAGAATGGGATAAGATAGATAAGCAATTATGCCAATGTCGACAACAAATAGAGAATAGCAGCAATCTACGTTGACAACGAGCTGGACGAATCTAAAGTCATATAAATGACAACTATAAATTGCTGTTATTCATTCGTTTTTCGTTATCATTTCTCACAAGTTGCAGTTCAATTGCAACGAAACAACTTTGTCATATTATTTCATCCAACCATATCAACTCTGTGCTTAAGAAACAACTTGGAGGAAAGACTCAAAGTCAAGGTAAAAGCAATTTCAGAAAAGTAATCGTGCCTTGTTGGATTATATCATAGCTTTGCCTTGAGTCTCGCTGGTCTTGTAGTATTCAACGATGCTTCGTGTTCACTTATGTTCTGGTAGCCTTTCCACCATTTAATAGACTGGTCCTCTTGAAAGCATTTTGTTGGCAACTCGTAAGCCATTCGAAAACGTCTATTTCTATTTCACAATATTCTGAGGATAACAACACAAGTCTCAAGGAGAAACACTATGACATACCTAACAAAACCATTCGCTTAATTTTTCCAAAATATATCAAAGTACGCAACAAATAATTGGAGACTATCTTACAAGTTGTCAAGGAACACAGAGTCTTGGGAATATACATCTACCTCAAACTTTGACAAATGCATACTCACAAAATGAGCATGAGAATTTTATGTATCGAATGTTAGCCTAATAGCTGTCCTAAAGGTAGAAAGCTTTAGTCAGAGTTTTCTTATGGAATTGACAAAGTTTCTAGTCTGTGGAGCTATAAAGGAAGGTTAGTCAAGAAAATTGTAAACGTATTCTTGCTTACAGCTCTGTTGAAGAAAGTGAGGCAGAATTGTTTCTATCACGAATATTAAGGGTGCAGGAAAAGCAAGGACCTTTCTCCTTTGTTCTGTGCTGTGGTTTCGACTTAAAACAACTTGTAAGTTTGACTACAGCGGCAGAAAAGAAGGAAGAGTTGTCCTTGGAGGTTTATCTGGCTTCTCAACACAAATGGGATAGTGTACCGTTAAAGGAATCTATTCAGAAAAACGTTTATACTCTCAGACCTTTCGAAGTTTTTGAGGTTTGTAGCTTTCGAATATCATTCATTCCTTGTGGCCTTTCACACGATTGGAATGCGTTCAACAGTTTTGTAGAAAGCTGTATGCGTTCGCAAACTCAGTTAGATATTGCAATCCTGGATATTTCTCTCGACAGACAATCGCTGCATCTTCAAGGGCAATATAGCGACTTATCAAAAGGTTTGGCGCAGCTAAAGCCACGTTATTCATTCTGTTCGGTGGAGGTATTTTACCGTTTCTTGTATGTTCTTTGTCGTTGTTCACATTTTATTAGCCTTTTGAATATTTTGAATATGGCCCTTTTCTATTTGAGGATAGTTTTACTCTTTCCCGTTTTATTCATTTGAGCCATGTCGGCTCAAAGCAAAAGTGGCTATATGCTCTATCTATGAAACCTGTAGCTTATTTGGATGAAACCAATTGGATAAAAGAAAGGTCGGGTCCCTCAGTATTACCCAATCCTTTTCAATTCGACAAAATCGTCGAAGAAGAAGAAAAAGAAGTAGCAAATGTTAGATTTTTGGAGAAGTATAGTTTAGATGGTGACGCAAAGAAGCCTCATCAGGCTTCGTGTTGGTTTTGTTTAGCCAATGAAAAGGATTTACATTTGATTGTTGACGTTGGTCAGTATTGTTTTTTGGCACTTGCAAAGGGATACCTGTCCAAGTATCACCTTCTCATCGTTCCTATCGAACATGTGGGCTCGAGGTTTGAGTTGTCGACAGAAACTTGGAAGGAAGTACAGTTTTACTTATCTTTGTTGGAGAATTGGTGGAGTTCAATGAATTTACAAATATTTTGGTTTGAGAGAAGTATGAAACCGCCATCAGGAAACGAAGTGAATCATATGCAGATACAAGTTATTGGAATGCCTATCAGAGAAAGCCTTTCTTTTGTATCTAATCTTTTGGATAGAGAATCTAAGAGACTAGGAGTTACCATATGGGAGCTGGGTTCAGAGACTGAGTTTGAAGAGAAATATCGTAGTGGAAAGATGGACGAGTACATCTTGTTCAAGTTACCGGATGGTTGCTATGCTTTACATGTTGTTGAAAGTGAAAACAAAAGAAAGCGCAAGTATGCTGGTACACAATCTCCCTATTTTGCCTTGTTTTCATTCGGAAGAAAGATTGCAGCATTGGCGATGAATATGCCTCAAAAGATAGATTGGAAAAAGTCAGTAAATGACATGAAGGAAGAAGAGCAAGTCACGAATGAACTACGAGAGGAGTTTCTGTCTTGGAAACGCAAAATGTTTAGCTGATTTATTATAAGAATTTTCAATCAGTAGTCTCAGACAACGATATGGTTTCCAAAAAAGGAATAAATATGAAGTACTCCTTAAGAAATGACACAAGAACAGAAAGGTTCCCTTTCACTTGGCATATGTTTGGTGTTGGTGTCATTTTTGTCTGCAGGTTCATTCTTTGTCTTTAAGGATGAAGTCAAAGTCTCTTTTGAAGTTTCTAATCCTTCCTTGACTGGATCCTGAACTTTACCATCTTGTGGCCTCGTTGATTTGTCTCCATCCTTCTCCTCTTCATTGTTGGTTTTCTCTTCTGACGGAGGAGAGCCACTCTGATCAGTCTCACTAGCAGAACGTAATACATGGTGATGAAGATGGGCTAAGCGAGCCATGCGATTCATTGCAGTAACTCCGGCAACAGCTGCCTAATAAAAGTCATCTTAGTATGTGCAACAAAAAGGTCCATAGTTTCCAACAATCCTTACATGCCAATTACGCCTTGCTTTGAATTGTCTTAAATTCTTTACTGTATGTTCCAAATGATGCTGCTCTTCAAGAATATGCTGGCCTTTCTCTATCCAAGGATGCTGTAGACATTCTTCACATGAAGGTCTCTTTCGTGGATCCTTTTCCAACAACGAAGCTACAAAATGCTTCGCATCAGAAGATATAGCATCCCATTCCTTTCCTTCCATTCGAACAGGGTCGTGTTTTATTCGACGAAAAAGCTCTTTCTCATCTTTCGCTTCAAAAGGTGCATATCCTGCCAATAAGATATAAATAATTACTCCCAAACTCCAAATATCCACCTTATACGTATAAGGCTTCTGATAAAGTATTTCTGGAGCAACATAGGATGGAGAACCACCTACTGCCTCATAAAAAAAATTCTACCAAGTAAGAAAAAACTCACAAATGGTTCGAAATGTTGATGCAGGACTGGCCATAATGGCTGCCAAACCAAAGTCAATCAATTTCAATTTTGCGTCATAAGCATGACTTTCAAAAACAAAATTCTCAGCTAAACTAGTTGTCAGAAAATGACTTGGGAAAAACTTCAACTCACGTTTGAGATCTCGGTGAACGACGTGTTTCGAGTGACAATGTGCAACTGAAGAAATCATACACGAAGCGATAGCACTAGCGTCTTTCTCGGAAAAGTGGCCTCGTTGCACGATTTGGTCGAAAAGTTCTCCTCCAGATAGTCTTCAAATAATAAGGCTTGATTCGAACAAAAACGAAAACTTACAGTTCCTACATATGGTTCGAAAGTTTCCATTAAAACAAAGGCTTTAAAACGTACCATTATCAAATAAACAAACTTTTCGTCTTCACATACTTCGTACAACTGAGCGACATAGGGATAACCATTTCCAACCTAAAGGATTCTTCCTTCAACAATAAGCTATCCAGTATAAGAAAAAACATACAGTCACAAAAGTCTGTATCTCGCGCGCAACTAATTCTTCACTCTCCGAACCGTTTCTCATGTCTTCCTTTGAAATACACTTAATAGCAACTTCAGAAATCGTTTCATCACGAGAAGCGTTGGTAGGTCCAAAACCGGAATACACGGAATCCTCTTCGCTCTTTCGCTTTCCGATAGTAACTTTGGAAAAACCCCCTCTGCCTTACTGTAAACGATTGCCCCCATAAAAAGAAAAACAAACTTACTCTCCTAACTTTTTCAATATTTCCCATCTTTGTTTAAAGCTTTCGGGATGGTACTTTTCTCCAGCTGCTCGTTTGATGAGAGGCGAACAGTGCATTTCCTCCCAAAAAATGGATTTCAAGTAAAAGATTTTTGTCATGTCGGAGGCTAAAGACAACTTCAGAAGCAATCTTTTTACACAAAGTTCAGCTTTGGTGAGACAGCCACCTCCAGAACTTCCCAAAGAACTTCCAAAAGATTTCTTAAAGGGTGGGTAATTTGGTTCTCGATCCTACAAAAGCTTAGTTTTGTTCAGATTTGAATCTTTGCGAGAAACATCTTGCCAACGTGTTTCGTTGCTTTTTGCTATTCTCTGAAGAGAAGAGATGCCGTATTCAAATGACAATATATAGGAAGTGTAAGGAAAGACGAGACAAGGCCATAAGAGAACGCGTATGGGAGTGGGATGAAGGATATTTTCGCTCCCTAAATTCGAGGTCCCGACAAGCTCTGCTTGGAGAGCTTCAAAAGGAACTTGAAAAGAGACAAGAACTGCTTGAGCGAGCAAGAGAAAGAAATAACAAACTGGGGGCAATTCATGTGGAGTCCCGCATTTCGGACCTGCAACGGAGATTGGAACACCTAAAACAATTCGTGTAATTACTCAAACGCCTAACCTTAGGAATGATTATTGAGAGGTTAAAGGGTTACCAGCTTTATCAAACTATAGAAGAACGATTTTCTACGAACACACCTATATGAAATAGATTCTTGTTAGGCAGATTCTGTATTTGGTTTTATCGTCGACTTGAGTAAATATTTTGCTTACTGTTTTCGAAAGTTGCCTTCTTTTCTATATATGAAGAAACACACTGAAATTTATTTCACTACAATATTACTCGGATGCGAGCAACTCTGTTCTCAGCTGCCAAGCTGAAGTGAAAAAAGAATGATATAATAATATGGACAATGAAACAGCTACTGCACTTGTTGCTCCAGCCAAAACAAACACAATCATGAGCTGATATCTTGCGGCAACTGAAGGATCCGCTCCTCCCAACATTTGTCCAGTCATCATTCCAGGTAATGAAACAAGTCCCACAGTCATCATTCCGTTGATAGAAGGAATCATGGAAGAACGAAGAGCTGCACGCAATGCAGGAGCAACTGCTTGTCTAGGTGTCGCTGAAAGACTCAGAAGGGCCTCAATTTCTCCTTGACGAGAAACAATCTCACTCACCATTCTTTCTGAAACCAAAGCAGCTGCATTCATTGCATTTCCAACGATCATTCCTGCAAGAGGAAGAAAATATCGAGGATCCCACCAAGGATCAGTACCTATCACAAACGCCGTCACCATAACTGTAGTTACTCCAGAGCCCATTACAATCGAAACTGCACTTTTATATAACAAGCCTGGAAGTTTCCGCTTCACTCTTCGCGTCGCAGTCCAAACAGCTACTGACAACATAATACCAAAGGCCAACATAACAACAGCTACCTTGCGAGTTAAAAATACCCATCTTAGAAAATATCCTACCATTAACAACTGAACAGTCGCACGAAAACCTCCCAAAGTAATGTCTCTTTCGAGACCAAGTTCCAAAAGATGAATAGCTACAATGTTGGCAATGAGAAAACCACCCGCAAAAATAAGTTGTTCTGGATCCAAAGGTATTGCTCCTGTATCTGGACAAGACATACTGGACACTTGCAACAACTCACTCTAAGTCTTCACCCGACAATAACTTCCGAACCTGTTCTCCCTCAACAGAATTCAAAATAGTTAACGTTTCTCCTTTCAAAACAGCTTTTCCGCTATTCAACATAAGAAGCTGGCCACCAAGGACCGACAAGTCAGCAAAACGATGTGAAATAACTATGAGCGTGCTATTGCTCTTCTGTCTCCAGTGATTTAGCCTTTGAAGAAAGCTCTGTGCTCCTAAACCGTCCAAGCTAGAAGTAGGTTCGTCCAAGACGAGAACTTCAGGTGACAACAGAAGGGCTCGGGCAACGGATAAACGTTGCTTTTCTCCACCTGACAGCGTATTCACAGAGTGGCCAAGAAGAGTCTTTTGGAAGCCCGCAATTTCCAACGCTTCTTCAAGGTTTCTTTCAAAAAGTGACTTGGTGATAACTCCTAACTTGCAGATTATCTCCAAGTTTTCAAGCACTGTACTTTGAGAAAGATAGGGTGTTTGAGCTACGTATACAACTTTTCTGCGTAACTGTCGAGGATTCCACTGCCTTATATCAAGTCCAAAGATTTCTATGCTACCAGAGGATGCCTCGTCCAACCGATTCAAAAGACGAACAAGCCTGGTCTTTCCCGAACCAGAAGGGCCAATAACCACTGCAGTGGCACCTTGTAAAACGTCCCAGTCTATATTTGAAAGGATCTCACTGCCTGTTCTAGTCCTGACGCTTACGCCTTTCAAAGAGAGAGCCAAGGGTAAAGTAAGGTGAGAACTTCCGTTGTGAAGCGGCGTAGTTATTTCTGAAGGGGAATTGAACATGACGGCCACTATAATGGGACATCCATTGGATTTGTTGCCTAAATCGTTTGGACTTTGGCTGTTGAAGACATCAGCTATTCAGTATCTGTGAAAGAAATACACTTAGTGCATAGGGAAATGTTTTTAAAAACTGGTCGTTCCTGAGATGCAGTACTTTTGCAAAGAAATGACTTGCTTTAAAAGTGTCATCTATATTTTAGGAATCTTCGATATTTCTCGATATACATATTCCTCATGAAATTTTGCTAAATTGGAAACGCCATGTAGAGATTTTCAGGACAGTGAAATGTCACAAGGTAGCAAAATCAGTTAAATAATGCATTGACTGAACTCTTTTGCAAGCTCACAGTTGAATACATAATTAAATTTTTCATTTGACTTTCTCAACTTTCTCGTAAGTCCTTTGTATGATTTCAAGTTTCTATAGTCAAAAATAGCATATTAGAAGTATTCTCATCCAAGGATTCCTCTCAATGTAAGCTTGCTTCAAAGCAAAAAGCTTTGCTTAAAAGTTGCTCTAAAAAGATGGTCGGAACAAAAAAGTGCATATGAAATACGTTGTACTTAGTATTAAAATAATAGAGTTAATACATTGTATTGTACAAAACTTCTACACCTCGACCAATAAATAGCATGTAAAAATCATCAGTCTTTTATGGGTTGATTGCGAATTTGCAATGTTGAGTTTTGGAGTCTTTGTCAAGCTCGATCGCACAGCTGTATCATCTAAGAGTTTTCCAATAAGCGGTCGTTTGCACACACTTACTGAAAAGCCCGTGGTGAGTTTGTTATATGGCAAAAGAAGCTTGAAGCCTGTTTTGACGAGAGGTTTTGACGAGGTGAAATTGGTCGGTGTTATGTAAACTCCGTAGTAACGTTTATTCACTTTCTATCTTCAGAGAACTTTACACACGAGAATTTTCGTATGTTTGCTGCCAACTAGTGATAACGTAAGCGATGAGAACGAAGCTTCTCTGTACAAACGTGATTTAGAAGAAGGGTTGTTAGACGGAAACTTTCAAGCTTTAGAGAGGACGAGTCAAGACACAGTTGACGAAGATTCAATCAGTGAGTCTGATAAAGAATCAATTTACGGTGATGACGTCACCAAGAACATTGCTCCCAAGTGGTATCTTCTTCAAGTTACTCGCGGTAGGGAAAGGTCCGTGAGAGACACTTTATTATCGAAGGCTGAGAATACTAAGATGCTCAACGGTCGTCTGTTGAACGTTCTCGTTCCTTGCTTTAAGAAAGTTGTTCTCTCACCAAGGGGAATCCCGAAAGTTCGAATGGAACCTGTCTTCTCTGGCTACGTTTTAGTCAAGCTAATAATGACAGATTCCGCGTATCGGTCTATAAAAGAGACTTTATTTGTTGTAGGTTTCGTTTCATTTGGCAACAAGGGAAAGAGGAAGATAATTCCGGAGCCTCTTCGGGATTCTGAGGCAGAAGAAATACTTCGTAAAGTCGAGGCCAAATACCCAAAGTCCGATTTAGCTTTTTCAGTTGGAGATAAAGTGCAAGTTCAAACGAGTGAAATGAATGCATACGGCATTGTTTCAGAAACTGAAAAGGAATGTGTGAAGGTAGCATGTTTGCTTGAGGGTTCAGCAGCCACCGTAGAAGCGACCGTAGATTCTCTCAGGCTTGTAAAGGACGAAGAATTTGAAGCTGCTGTGAAGGAATATATTAAGTCGAGGCAAGCCAAGCCACGGCAGACGAAGAAGAAGAAGAAGAAGCATAATGTTTCTTCAGAAACCCTTGTCTCAGTTTTGAGCAGCACCAGTGAAGCGAATAAAGATAATGTATCGAACGAGACATCAAGTGAAATAGATATCTTTATAGAAGATTTGGAACACGAGGAGAAGGAAAGACAGAGAAGAAGAGCAAAAACTGAGGAAAACCCTAATAATGAAGTTGTGCCAATTTCTGGACAGGATAACCATCTTCTAGCAGATCAACTGTTCCTAGGGGACGTTTCTACAGGAGAATAAACTTCCAAGTCTTAAGTTCTTCGCCCTCTTCTTACACTATCACTTGAAGGCTTCCACGTTCCTGGCTGAAATCCTTCCCCATAACCCTAAAATTTTCCAAGTGAATAGCATAAATAGCTATTCAAGCTCTTACCTTCGGTTCTTCAGGGGCTGTTTCACTCAGTTCTTCCCTACTGCTGTTCTGCAACGAAGACTTTTCCAGAAGGTCTTTGTTCTCCCTGATCGCTTCTTGGTAAGACAACGTTATTGAGACATACTGAACATACTTGTCGTTTTGTTTTGATAAATTATCGACCAGAGTTTCATTTAAACCACGTTGCTGCGCTAAGTATCTCAAAGCTTGTTGAACTTCTTCACCATTAGACTCACCTATTTCTTACATAAGAACCTGCAATAAGGGGAACATAAAAAAGCAAACCAGAAGAGGTACCAGAGACAAACTGCTTCAGTCTTTGTTTGCGGTCTTCAGCCTCGATTTTGGCAACTTTTTCGGCCACTTTGGCGCGATGAGCTTCGTGACTCGAGATCTCCTGTTCACTTGGAGGATCTTCTCTCATATAGTGCAACCAGGACCTCAACTTTTGTTTAATACACCTTGCTCTTCCTTTCATTATCGACTCACCACCACTCAACTGGCACGCTGTGTACATCCGGTATGGACTGATTCTTGCCAAACTCAAAAGTTTTCAACAGAATTCCGACTGGCACGTACCGTATATTTTACAAAACGTTTTCTGACAGACCCTGTCTGCCTTGTTTCTTCAAAATATACGTTTCCTAGAAACCGGAACTGAACAAAAACTCACCAGCTCGCCAAAATTGGTATACCTTGTTTATCAGTACCTATAGCTTCTCTTGACAAACACCAGTCTATTATCCTAACTCGATTTACAGTTATCCAAAGCTCTTGAACTCACAGTTGACCTTACCTTCTCCACGAAGAACGCATGATCAAGTAGTTGACAAACTCATTGCTCCAGATACAATCAATGAGACTTGAAAGGAAACTGTCAGTCAATGTAATGATAGTAAGAACGTCGACTACTTATTTCACCAGTTATGAAAATTGCTTTAATGGAAACCTTGAAATTCTATCAGCTCTGCAAAAAGATAGTGTTGAACATATCTTTGACGAATTCTGGTTCACGAACAAAGATCCACCATCGTTCCTGATGGGAACTCGAAACGAGTTACTTGCAGCGCCTTTTATATCATGCTTGTTCAAAAAGGCACTTAATTCCTTATTTTAGCGTTGGATGTTTAAAGGAACAATGTACCTGGTGTAGAATGGGATTCAATGCTTCTCAAAACAAGAGAGATAGCACATTAAGGTGACTTGACTACTCAGCTTCCTTGCTGAAAATTTATTTTGGCTTGTACAAAATCCTCCTATATATAATAAACTATGTTCTGTCCATGATATTATTTTCCATTTGGATATTCCTGAGAAATTGCAAAGTACAAACTCGAAATGCAAAAATGCATGTCTTTGAATGCAAATAACAGAGAACCCTTGTTTTATCAAGTACGTTGAAAGAAGACCAGATTCAACGTCTTTCGCACCGTTCCTCCTCTGCTTTCAAATCCAAACAAAGAATTTGCTTCCGGTCAGCAAAATTGTCAATATATCTCTCATCTCGGTAGCAAAAACTTCGCTCATGGGCCAATATTCACTGTATAGTTGGTTCTCTAGTTGAAAACACTTCTTGCTGACGAACATACCGGGCAACCTTGTCATAGTCTTCCAGACTGTATCTTGAAGAGGCAAATTGAAACAGTTCATGCAAAAAATGGTTCGCATTTTCAAAAAGGAATGGTTCCAAAAACTCCTTCAACTCTTCTCTTGAGCTTCCAGATTCAATTTTCCCGTTGATATATACAACCAACACCTCTACGTCTTCCAAACCCAACAGTGCTTGCAAGTCCCGTCTTATCCAGTGAATAAGTTTAGGGTCCGCTTTGCAGAAAACATTGCTTCCTTTCGAACTTTGATGATAGAGGGAGGAGGGCAAAGGTTGAACCCAGAGGCGCTGGGCATAAATGAGTCGACGGAATACGTGCTGGTCCGTCAGAAACCCTGGTTCTGCGTCAAACAGCGAAGTTGTTTCGAACACATCACTTCTAGCATATGAGAACGAGTTACTTTCCTTGTCACAAATAAAATTTGATAACTGTCGTCTTTTATAGTGCCTCTCGCTCTTAACACTGTGAACAATACCGGCCACTTCGGCCTTGCACAAGGGACAAGTTGCTCTAGAAGACTGCTTTGAACGTTTCAAAGTGCGAAACCACGAAAGTAGACAGTTGTAACAAAAAGAATGAAAGCAAGGCTCACAAAAAGTAGAGTTTCGCAGACGGTCAAGACAGATCGGGCAAGTCATTCTTGGTGAGCTCACACTTGCACCAATTTTTGTAATTTGGCTTGGCGCAATTTGTTTAAGCTTTTGTTGGCTTGTCAGGATGGAAGAGTCTCTGGAACCTTTTTCTTCAGATTTTTCTCTCGGTGCTTGGAACGACTTTGGGAAATTCTCCGAAAATGGTTTCGGAGAAAGCGTGGACTGTCTTGATGGGGTCGCTTTGGAGAACAACGAAAAGTGGGACTCGTATCTTGGGGACGGAGAATATGAGCTCCCTCATACCGAACAGGAGGCACAAGCACCGTACAGTTTCATTTCTTCGACCACTGAAGAGAACCCCTCTTATGGATTCGAGTTTTCTCTGGGACCTGCTTGCTTTGTTGGTCAGTCTTCACTGGAGGAACTGGAAAGTGCGAAAGAAAGCAACTGGACCGATTTGATGGGACAACAAGTGTGTCAAGGAGAAGGTGAAAACTATTGCAAGACATTGGAGAGAAATTCGAAGAATGAAACGCTTTCTATTTGTGAAGAGGTTTCGACGGCTTCGCTGGGAAAGCAAGTTTCAGAGGCAACAGATTCAATATGTTTTGTAGAAAGTAACTTGTCACCTTCCGCGCTGGAAGATTTGAAGGGTTCTACGTCGGCGCAAGGTCGTAAAATGACTGCAGAAGAAAGGACATTGATGCTGTACAAGAGGAAGCTTAGAAATAGAGAGTCTGCTGCCAAAACACGAAAGAAACGTGCAAAAACCTTGAACCAGATTGGGCAAGAATTAGAAGAATTGAGACAGAGAGCTGATTCTCTGAATGAACGTAGTTCTCATGCACACAGGACAGAGGAAGAAAATAAGAAACTTGTTGAAGAGAACTCTCATCTCCGAAACGTTATCAATCAGTATGCGGTCGAATTGTCTAATGTTCGATATAAATTGAAACTCTACGAGGACTCTGCTAGCATATGCCAAGCTGGAGGAGTCGACAATAATGAGATACTATCCTTACCCAACTCACATAAGAAAAATGCCGCATTCGACGCTTTGTCTTGTGATCAGAGAAACATAGAAACAACAAACTCGAGAGAAACTGGCGCAGCTAAGAGTGGTTTTGCTTCTAATGAGAAGGAGGCAGAAATGTTGCGTTTTACACCATTTTCGTCACGAGTTACCACTTTGGATGTCTTGGAGCAAGTTTCTAACCAACACCTGGGGAATATAAAAGGCACGTTATCGGGACGAGATCGTAGACGGGCAATTGCAGCCACCAACGTGTTCTTAAGAGAGCGTTCGATGAACTGAATAATATTCTGTTCAAAATCAGATTTTCAAATATGTCCTTTCAATCGTTCCGTTTTTCTGATTGGTTTATTTGGTTGCTTAAATTCAAGATAAAATGTGTCTTTCGTCATTAGTTGATTCCAAAATGCAACACAGTGTATGTTATAGCCAGCTGTCGGGTCATCACAAAATGCAAAAGATCCTTTAACCCTAGAGTCTTAGTCTTCCACAGTTGGAGGCATTGCCATAAGTTGCTGCATTCCTTCTTCAGGCGTCAGCTTGCCCTCTAGAATTGGCGCGACGCTCAAGAGTATAGGAAAACGTACAAGTGCACGAGTGTAAGTGGTATTCAGTACAGCGGGTAACCATTCTACAACCGCCTTTGCCGTTGCAACTCCTTCTGCCACTTCTTGAGAAGTCGTCAGTATTTCATTTAAACTTTCGCCCTTGCCCAAACGATAACCGACAGTTCGATTCCTACTTAACGGGCCAAAGCAAGTGAGAAACGTGTCTCCCACGCCACTAAGACCGGACAAGGTTACCGAGGAACCACCCAGGAATTCAGCTACCCTCCTCATCTCACTACAGCCTCGTGTAACTAACCCTGCTATGGCGTTCATTCCCAAGCCCATACCTTCAGCCATTCCAGCAGCAATGGCTATTATGTTCTTAAGTGCACCGGCAACTTCAACACCTATGAAATCTGTTGTAGTAAATACCTTAAAGATTGAAGACGATAACATAGCGGCGATCTGACCGGCTATTTCTAAATTTTCACAAGCCACCACAACTGCAGTAGGCAGCTCCTGCATAATTTCCTTGGCAAACGAAGGTCCAGATAAAAAAGCTAACGGTCTTCTATTCCCATGGTTTGAGACAGTTTCTTGTAAAAGCTCAAACATAAACTTATGGGATGCGACCTCTAAACCCTTTGAAGTTGAAAGCACAGGAACTCCAGTTGGAATAAAAGGAGCCACTCTTTCCAGAACTTCACGTGACACTTGCACGGGTAGGGCATGTACGACAAGCTGTGTGCCTTCCAAAGCTGACTCTACGTTTGACGTTGCCTTCGAGTACATAAAATTAAATCCCGAACAGTTGCAAAAAAATGGACTTACAAAAACACTGTGTGGCAGAGTAAACTCTCTAAGATATTTAGGATTCCTCCTTTCCTGATTGATTCCATCAACAATATTACGATCCCTTACCTTCTGCCTGGTCAAATTATCAATTTGAAAATAAGATAACTTACAGTACCAATAAACATACTTGGTATCCTTTCATACCAAAAACCTTTGACATCGCTGTTCCAAAGGAACCACCTCCTATGACAGTAATCTTCACATTCGACGGAGTTTCAAACCTCGAAAACACAGTACCAACATTCCCTCGCGGGACTTTTCTTCCCTTCTTGCCGTGTGTTTCAAACCAGTTCCTCACACTAAACTTTGTCTGATGTTCACAAAAGTTCAAACAGTTAGTATTCAATACAAAACTCGGGTCTTCTTTGAAGAAACTTTTCATGTTGTTCTTAACAGAAAAAGTGTTTTCTGCAAAAGAAAGCATACTAATAATTGGGTCCAAAACTCAAGTGATTAATCAACACTGGTAGCCTTTCAACAAAAAGGCTAAAATTGTATGGTCGATCTGAGGCTTGAACTCAGAACCTCCGCGTTATTAGCACGGCGCTCTAACCACTTGAGCTAATCGACCACCAAGTTAAGGAGGATTTTACAATACTAAAAGATGTCAAAACTCCGATCATTTTTCGAACTACAGTGTTATTATTGGATAACTTGTGTTAATCTTGAATTCCACATAAACCTTTTCAAGAGGAAACTAGTGCGACACAAATCCAGGAGACGAACTTCTGAAATTGTACAGTAAAGACTGGTGAGATTGTACTCAGCCGTATGAGTCCTAGATATACAACACCACTCAAACCAATATAGAAAATTTTCTAACAAAACATTCTAGAGAGAGAGAGAGAGAAAACAATAACCTAGAGTGGAGAAGTCCGAGACACATATTGTATTCTAAGAGAGACAATTTCTATTTTAACTCTTTTACCTGAACTTTGCAACTCTCTCTATCTGACTCTCAAGTCCCCATTCAGTCATTTCATTTATCATTGTAGAGTTACGAACTTGCTAAAATTTGCATCCAGAAAATAATTCCTGCTTTACTCGATTGGAGGATTTCAAGGTAGCTACTATTTGAAATTTCAAGCTCGGGTGGCGTTCCACTGTGCTGTGGAAAGTTCTTTTTTAGATATTTGATAGATACCGGAGGCAGTCAAGTTATTATGATTTTTGGGAGGGATAAGTGAAGAAGCCAGTGTCTCGCAAGAATTAGTCGCTCAGAATACCTTAGAAGACCGAGGTACTTTTACTCTTCTGTTGGCGTCCTCCGCAATTTTTGCCAAACCCCCAAAATGAACAGACAGGAGGCAACGTTGACGAATTCTCATAAGGAGGATAAGATCGGCGTAAAGCATCTGGTCAGTCAAGTAAAGACTACTCCTTTGGAGACCAAAACGATTTCTTTTCAAGGGTATCCCGAACAAGAAGAACCTCAAGAAGTTGAAATGGGTATTGATAGTCTTGTTCTGCATAAGAAAAGGAAACTACTTGATAGGAGGAGTTGGGACGGTCACGATGAAACGGAACGCAGTTTGAGAGGTGTTTTGAGTGATGCTCAATTTGAAAGTGTGCAACAAATGGAAGTGAACTACGCAACAAGAATCGATAGAATGAAAGAACAGTTGAATCAGTTTCAGTCACACACCATACTACTTGAAAAGGAGTTAGAAGAGACACGGAAGGAGATAAAAATCTTAAGCTCAAATGCCGGCGATTTCGCAAATCTTCACGCTACTGGGCAGTGTGAATGTCAGAAGTATCTTTCTTCACATTTAGTGTACACTCATGAAAAGTCGGCCATTCCCCAAGAGGAAAGTTTAGCTCAGTTATCAAGGAACAGGAAAACACGAACTATTTTTGCGGAAACTCAAAAAGATTCTTTTTTATATCATTCTTTGTCTGAAGTGTCGAAACCAAATGGACGACATGAAAATGCTGCTTGTATGAATAGTAATATTGAAAAGCATAACATGCAGAATAGAAGCGCTGTCAAGGGGAATTTGAAGGGAAGAGCCAAAACTGTTTTTCAGGAACCGTCGAAAGAGAAGAGTTCTCGTTATTGGACTGCGGAAGAGCACAAAAGATTTTTAGAAGCGTTATCACAATTTGGACGTAAAGATCTGAAAGCATTGTCGGACCATGTCGGTACCAGATCTGTTATTCAGTGCAGAACGCACATGCAAAAGTATTTTTTGCGGTTGATGAGAGAATCTTCGAATTAGGAGATTCGAAAGTTCCATCAATCTAGCAGATGTAAACGAAGAATGACGACACTTCGTTTTAATTACAAAGCAGTGATGAAAATGACGAGTTATTTGTGGTTCCCTCTGTTGAATCAATTACGAAACATCAGCAAGGACGTGTACTTGCGATCAGTAATGAGACACGGGATATCTTGTTAGAGGAAGAAGAAAGGATGGCGATCAATGCTTTCTTTTGTAAAGTAACAGGCGATTATATCCTTTATTTTGTAGTATAAATAAAAGTGGGGTTCAAATGTGATGGAGAATAGAAGTATTTACTGTTCATACAATCATGATAAGCTAAATTTTGATATCTTCATGACGTTATCATGCTCGTTAACAGGTTGAGCTCAGAATTCGAAAATAACTTCGTCGATCTTATGATTCTCACGAGGAACTGTAAAATGAAAAGACATTAGATTTTATCCAAAGTGATATGCCGCCTACATTTTGCAGCTCCTCATGGATACCTAAGAAATGTCAGTTGTTGTTATATTGTCACTGACCATTGCACGGTTCTCCTATCGATTCGTATCAACTGAAAAAGAATAGAAGAATGAGGTCTTGTTGAAAAAGTTTCAACTAGCGTTAGTTGGATAGGCTGAGGAGAACTTTTCTAAATTTCTTGTTAAGATTCTTCCAAAAGTTCTGAGGAGGGGATAAGTATTCTCTCAGCTTCGTGATAAATGAAAAGAAGCATATTGTTACTTGGAGTTGTAGGATTTTAAAAGTTCCGATTTTGTACAGAAAGTGGACTGTATTCATTCTCGTTCTATAACAGCAGAGATACTGAGATATTTGCTTTTCTAAGTAACAAGATGGAATAAGTTTGTAGGATTTGTCGTTGAAGCCAATCTGTCGACTAGGAGTCTTTCGTGCATTTTTATTTTTGCACTATCACAGGCAGTTTATAATAATAATCTTCCTTGTCGAACAGTTTAAAGAATGAGCGATCATTGAAAATCTTTAAAAATTCCGAGGTTTCTATTGTTGCAATTTCTTTAGTTGTACATTTTTGTTTGGTGTATCTTTACATCTCCTGTGCCTTGAACTCGCCAATGCTTAGAAATTCTGTTGCCACGATAAATTGGATTCGATTTCCCTTGAGTGGAATTTAGTACTTTGGATTTTCCCTCGATCGCTTAAGCGTCCCTTGTCCATGAGTCTTTCCGAGGTAAACACGTGCCAAACAGATTTCTTCCCTCACTCTTTTTGGTTGCCGTACGTAGAATTTCTTGTCATGACTTGACAAGGTTACCTCGGAACAACCAAACGCTTGCCAATTATTCTAACCAGAGTCACACTTGTAACACCAGAGTGTCTTAAGACTGACCGAAATACTGGCTCCATTAGCTTCAAAGGAACAACAGACTCCAATGACAGTTGTCGTCCCAGAGAAGGGGGAGTCCAAAGCAACCAACGTTATGTTTGACTCAAAGTCACTTTTTATTCAAAAGTTGGAAAACCAGGAAGGGTCTCTCGGTTCTTTGGGTTGGACCGAACAAGAAGACAGGAGGCTTGTAGAGGTAAAGAGGTTTCCAGTGCCAACTAGACTTGTTTTCTCATAAGCTTTGAAGCTTCATCGAAAGTACGGTAATCGCTGGGCGCTTATCAAGAAGTTTATGGGTGGCAAAACTGGGCAGCAGTGTTTGAAAAGATGGTAGGAAATATTTTAGGAGTTTTGAGTCATTGCGTAAACGTTGTCTTAGGAGATACACTCTCGATCCTACCGTTAGAAAGGATTCTTGGACCAAAGAAGAGACAGAAAGACTCATGAAGCTTCATGAAGAACTTGGCAGTAAGTGGTCGGATATTGCGAGGAAGTTGGGAACGGGAAGGACGGATATCCAGTGTCGTTACAGATATTTCAGAGTACTTGCTGGAAAGGCTACAAACACTGTATCACGAGATGCCAGTCGTTTGTATAGGACTTATTCAGTCTGTGACTCAAGCACCGTTAATGAAGAAATGGGTTGCAAATACGTTGAGTTGCCAAGCAGCATGCAGCGTAGGTCTTCTGACCCAGGAAGCAGTGTCGAGATATCTTTTGTGCAAAGCGAAAATATATCCATCCCTGAAATGACAGAAGTCTCTCATTCACTTGGGTCTGGGCTTAACGAGCGAGCTTTGAATTCTCGAGAACGTTGTACGCAACATTCTCACTACGGTAGTATTGGTCAGGAACAAACTGGAACATTGGATAGATTTAGGAAAGAGGACCTTGCACCTACAGTTTGTCCAGATTGTGGAATAGCGCGAGTAAGACCTTTACATAGCGTTCCTGTTTCCAGAGTTGCAGAGTCAAATTATGCGTCTTATTCATGTCTTAATGCGTCTTCGCTTTCAGATAAAGGACAGTGGGTTGCACTGGACTCGATGATGGGCTTGACTCGAGATTCTCTGCAGTTTGAAAGTTTACGAAATGTGCCAAGGACGACTTTGCCACTTTTCAGGGATAGAAGTCGGAATGAAGAAGCATCATTCAATTCACTTATGGGAGTATGTAGTACGATCTCAGGAGCATCAGAAATGCAGGTTACTTTGAACGGAGATTTTTGCAATATTTTGCCACCGTTGCATATGAGCAGAATGAATACATTTGGTGCTAAAGATGACAATGCAATGATGGAGAGTTGTAATCTTCCTCCTCTTTGGGATTCTTAGATTTGGTTGTATTGGAGAAAATTGTGGACCTTTTTAGTTTGTTGTTTCTTTTGTTTTGTTGTTATCTGAGAGTTTCAACATATTTGTAAATAACACGCAAGAACAGTTTTATACATTTTACCTGTACCTTTTTATTCAAGGTGTGCAATATTCTGTATGAGGCTCTAAACAGAAATTGTTAGAGGCTTGTGATCATATCACTTAAGTTATATAAAGACACGCTGCGCAAAAAGATTTCTGATAGACTCAAAAATCATTTAGAAACCATTACATATCCTTAAAAAACTAAGATGTAAAAGAATTGCAATGAATGCAAAATTTACGAAAGAGCAAAGCTGATCAAACCGTGCGGGAATTAAGAAACTTAACTGCTAAGTCCACTGAGCCATTAGCATCCAATAGCGCAACACAAACTCGCCTTTCGGGTACAAGATATTTATTACTTAGTTCTCGAACAACTTTTTGCACAAGTCGCTCTTGCTCGCAATTCAATGCCTTGTTCTCTTCATCATAGAGTAGTTTACGACAGAAATGTGTATCATCTTTATAGTTATTTGTCGATAGAAGATTCGGGAAATGGCTTGCTTCCGTGAGATAAGTGGGTTGTCCCGAGACGATATTAATGCCTAACATGATATCTGACTTCTCTTGTTGCTCGGCAAATGAAATTTCAGTTGCTTGCATTTGCCTCTCCGACTCTTCTACACTTTTTCGTTGAAAAACAGAAGCCGTGATAGTCTTTTTTAAATCCTTATAACTCTCTGAAAAGCTAGAAGTACTTCCTACATCAAATGCCGAAGATGTAGGATCTTCAGCATCCACGGGCAGTTGATTCCATGCTGAAACCGAAGCCGATCCTCGCTGCAAATATGGCTGTAGTCGAGTCTTAAAACGTTCTCTCATGGACTGCCAAGAACGATAGGGGCCCAGTATTTGCAATTCTTCTGCCCTTTGCCATAGTTTCTGACCAAGAGGTCTCTCTTCGGGATATTTCATCGTCATTTCTTTAACGAAATTCACCAGGATCAAGTCATGCTCGTGGGTATACTTTTGTCGGTATCTTTTGACAGAGTCTGGAGTAGTCGAAGTAGCAATCTTCGCAGTAGCATGGCTCTCCTCACTAGGCGAGACAGCTTCAAGTTGTTCCTCCGAAATATGGAACCTTTTTTTGGTCTGTTTAATCTCTCTTGAATTTGAATGGATAGACTTATTTCCAATCCTAAAGTCGTTCAAGTTGAGCAGCTTGTTTTGCTCTATACAGCTTTCTATGTAAGACAATGAAAAGCATTCAGTCAACTTGGCCGTCATCTTGCTAGCGCGTGAGAGTTTCGTATTTGTATCCAGAAGTACAATTACTTGTTCAGGGTCACAAGGGAGGCCGTTTTCATCCAAGTCCAAGACCATTCCTTGCAATTTGAAACTTTCAGGAAGTTTTCCTAACACCAAACCTCCTCGTTTCTTAATCAAAAGCTCAACATGATTTTTCTGACTGCTTAGACCCACGAAGAAACGTAAAGGCTCGCAATTTATCTGAAAAAGGTTATCAGGTGTGACGTGAACAGCATAGTCACTTTCCCTGTGGGTCGACTCCATCAATTCGTAACTTTGCAAATGATCGTTTCAAGCGGGCTCGGAAGAAACAGGATTTTCTTGCACATTCTCTAACCACAATACAAGTTGTCCTTTCAAGAAAGTGATAGTACTCATTTCTATTCGAATACAAAATGGAACGAAAAATGGGTGGATAGCTTTATTACGAACTCTAAGATTGCTACCGAATATTCTGATGACAGTTTCAGGAAGTCTTTGAATAGCTAAATACAACTCTTAAGCTTGTTTACTGCTAAATAAATATCAATAAAATAGTGTTCTTGTAATTTGAAATACCATCATTGAATAAGGTTATATTGGGTATCTTTGACACTATTGCTACGACGATGTGGATTTGCTTCAGTCCAGGCTGTGCTTCTCGTGCTGTTAGAGACACGTTATGTTTCTGGCCGTTACGATACTCCTGGCGTTCACTTGCTGTGACTCCAGCTCGTCTTTTTTACACAAATCCTTTAGAAACAAGACGATGTCTTTTGCGGCATATTCAGTTTTTGAGATTCAACACGAATAATGGCTTAGGAAGGGCATTTTGTATGAGTCAAGAAAACCAGTTAGAGAAGTCATGGTGGCACTTCTTGCAAACACTGCAGCAAAGAGAGAAAAGCAAATCCCAAGTTTGTGATATCGATGGAGTCTCCTTGAGGAAGCACGCGCATGATGTGCTTGCGTCATCAGGCAGCTTAGCACTTTCTGTAGAAGTAGAAAAAAAGAGGCAAGAACTCAATCAGTTATTGCAAGAGCATCAAGACAATATCTTGGACGAGAATCTGTGTCGTCAACTAGAAGTACTTGGTAATGCAATTCTGTACCACCTGGAAAGTGGTAAAACCACACTTCCAGTAAGCAGGACGAAAGGTACAGCGATAGGATGTGTTGTTTCCAACTCTCAAGATAAGTTCATCGGAAAGCAACCTAATGTTCTGTGGAGAAGCATCGATAAGTCAATATTGCGATCTCACCCCCTGTACCGTCCACTTCCTCCTCCTTACCTTATAAAGGTAGCAAGTTGTCATGATTTTCGCATGTTGAGACAGGATTCTGAGGAATGGAAGATTGCTCGTAGTTTTTCACAAGTTAGCGCTAGTACTTTGTGGAAAATTCTTGGTTTTGGAGAACGAAGGGCAGCCACATTTTTAGGACTTCCTAATAGCATGAAAGGCCATCATCATGCAATTCATGCATGGAAGTCACTTTTGAACCCATCATTTGAGGAAGTTTACGATTCTGTGAGTAAGATTCGTTTGAAATGGGGACATTCTCATGAAGCCAACTGTTTATTGGCATTTCTTGAATATATGCATTCGTTTCAGGATATAAGAATGCAAGAAGTTGGACTCTTTGTGTTAGAGAAAGGACAAGTTTTGCCGCAATGGAACATTTTTTATGAGGAGCTTCCTACTATTTCGGCTAGTCCCGATGCTCTGTTTCGTGTTCGTAAAACGAATGGGGTTTGGAGCGTTTGGCAATTGTGTGAAGCGAAGTGTCGCTGTCCTTTTGTTCCTCGAATTGTAGCCTCTTCTTTGCATTCTTCCCTTGAAACATCTTCACCTGAGAAAGGTCCTTTGTTCAGAAACAAAGATATTTTGAACTATGCGAATTGGTCATTTCTCAATTTTCGGCCATTAGAAAAACTTTCTCCTATTTATTTTGCACAGATGCAATTGCAAATGTTATGTGCGAATATTGAAGAGCAAGGATATCTTATTTCATATAGTGTCACTAAAGGATCCAATATATTTCAAGTTACACGTAGCAATGAATGGTTAGGTGCTTGTTTATCCTTTGTTCGTGAATTTTATAACAGATATGGAAGAAAAGAATCTAGCGCTTATCCTCCTGATGACTTTTTCTGGGATGTTCCTGGCTATCAAGATTTTCTTCAGTTGACAAAGGACTTGACGAGCCAATGTACTGTTTGGAAGCACATATCATATGAAGATTTCAATTCATACATCAAATTTTAAGCGAAAGATGGGTTGGTTAGAGTTTTTTCTGTGTTAGACTTGTTTCTTTTGTTTAAGGTTATATTGCGGAGTTTGCATTATCTCAAACTTCAAGTTGCTCTCCTACTACTTTGAACGGGTTGTGTACAATTTTTGTATTATAGCAACATTTCATTGTTGACAGACAACGTGTTGAGTATTTTCGAAAGAGTTGATAGGCTCTAATGCCCTTTGGAAAGATTTGGAATAGATGTACCAGACAGTTTTCAATGCAAGTTTAGTGAAGTTTCAATTTGTGCTGTTAAGTCAAATATATGATCGAACAACAGGCAACCTCAAAAAATTGTTCAAGAACCCACGAAACTTTCATTTTTACATAGACAGAATGTTTGGTTTAGAACACTTCATGGAGTGAATGACAAGGAAACTCCAGTCGCCGAACATGTCCATATTTCACATTTGACTGTTATTAGGCTATCAAGAGAACCTAACTGGCATCCTATCGTCGATTTCAAACAAGAAAGGTCTTATATGTATGACTTGTTTTATATCCAAATGTAGAAAGTTCGAAATTAGAATGATGGATAATGAACAGTAACCTTTTGGCAGCGTTTGCAAAGCCGCTGTTTCTTTTGTCAAAGCTGTATCATATCAGCAAACATAATCTGTTAACAAGTTGTCATAATCGTCTTTTGGTGCACTTTACACTCTGCAAGCAACAATCTACCCTTGCCAACGGCGATAGCGAAAGTGGTTGTTGGAACTCTCTCTGGCTTCAACTTGCAGAGCACTTGTCTGAACAACACAACAAATTGCTTTTGGAGTCAAATATTCATGAAAAGAACTGCAGAATTTTTCGAGAAAAGCTTAATACGACTTTGCCGTTCTCTTCGTTATTAAGGCAGCGTCAGCTTTTGAGAGAAGACTTGCAAACTGCTTCTACTTTGAGGAGAGAAGAACTGCGATTGAATAAGGAGTCAGAGAAGGTTCTTGAAGTAGAAGAAAATCAAATCCTGTTAAAGCTGAAAGAAAATGAACAGAGAATTGTCGACTGTTGTCTGGATTTGATACAGAGACAACAAGAACCCTATCTAGACAGGGTACAAGAAACTTTGCTAGAAATTCGTGCTGCTGCTGGAGGAGAAGAGTCTGCACTTTTTGCTAAAGATTTATGGAATATGTACGAAAAGTTTTGCTCAAGGAAGCAATGGATCGTTGAAATTCTTGAAATAAGCAAAACAGAACAGAGTGGCTTCAGAGAAATAGTTGCATTTGTCAGGTCCAAGGAGGCATATAAAATTCTGAAAAAGGAAGCTGGAGTTCATAGAGTGCAACGAATTCCACGCACGGAATCTTGTGGAAGAATACACTCCAGTACTATAAGTGTCGCAGTTTTACCAGGACAATTGATGGCATTAGATGGTCTCTATGAAAATTCATCCAAGTCGTTTGTTGACGAGTCGCAACTAAAGTTTGAGTATTTCCGTGCTGGTGGTGCCGGAGGACAACATGTAAATAAGACAGAAAGTGCAGTCAGAGTTCGTCATATTCCGTCTGGTATTACTGTAACCTGTCAGGAGGAGAGGTCTCAGTTTGCCAATAAGAAGAGAGCAGTGAGTATATTGACTGCGAGGATATCTGCTCGAGAAAGAGAGAAGATGCGTTTGGAATTATCTTCTCAAAGGAAAGAGCAGACACAAGGTGGGGACAGAAATGAGAGAATCAGAACCTATAATTATTTGCAGTCAAGAGTGACAGATCATCGTTCAGGTTTTAGTGTACGTGGTGCAGGTTTTGAAGATTTATTGAACGGTGGAGAGTCTCTCGAACAAATGATAGAGAGTGTTCATGAACAAGAGCGACTAGATATGATAGAACATTTTTGCAAAATGTCAAAACCCATTGAGCACTTGTTGAATTATCTGGTTCCGAAATAGGGATAGAAACTAAGTTGCTAACTTTACCCGATATTCGTAGACTTTGAGCTCATTTCAACACCAGTCGAGTCTAGTGATTAGATGAAGGAATTGGCTACAGAAATATGCGAAAACAGTAATGTGAAGATGGCCATTTTCTTCAAGTCTTTGGAAGTTAGTCCATTGGTCTAAATATATTCAACAAACGAGACTTTTTACCTTTTATGGATTCCTGAATAAAGAAAATTGTATACAAAGAGTTTTCTGCTATGGACTCAAGTAAGACGAGCGTTGGTGTTTTTGTTTTCGCTTTAACCATAAATCCGCTTCTAGTATATCAATAGCTAAAGTACAAAATGAAAATTAGAATCAAATCTATCAAAAATGTTCAAATCCAATATGTAAGCCATAGGCTACTTTGAAAACTACTTTACAAAATTTCAAGCTATTTCATTCACAGACTCTAGTGAACTATTCTTTCAATTAGCAGTCTTCGAAAAGGGTCAAGCATTCAGGCACTAGTATGCGACTTATCGTGTATCTCTATATTATAAACTGCTCATCGACTTTTTTTGACATCCCAGGAATAGAAACTACTAAAGTATCAAACAATTCATGACGAAACAGCACTTTGTACAATAAGTCACAGTCAGAAAAAAGGAGACAAAATGACGAAATATAATTTTCAACATTGCTTCGATTGGATCGGTTGGCAGTTTGCCAACAAGTCACACCGTTAGAGTGCTTTGAATTGAACAAGCTTATGAATATTCAGGTGGATAATGAAGACGAAGATTCCTCTAAAACTCCTGAGTATTTCTTACCTGCAGGACTGACTGACGACGAGACAGGTAGTGACTCGGAGGCGTGTGTAGCTCCAGAGTCACGAGAACAGCAGCCATATTCTCGTTTCGACAAGCAAAATCCTAAAGACACCAATAAAAATAATGGAGCTTTCTATAACGTGAGGTCGGAGCCTTCGCCTGAAGAACTGTCACCAGGTGGCAGTTACTCTTCTTCAACTGGAAGAACGGTTGTAAATACCCCTGTTACTGGAGGACTTTTTCATAGGACTCTCTCTAGTTATCAGTCAGAAGCTTTAAGTCCTCCTTTGTTTTCTTTGGAAGAGGAGTGGAAACACGGTTTTTCCAGTAATCCTAGTGCTTCTTCGTTTTCTGCTTGTGGACTAAACTATCCTCAGACTACGGAGGCTTTTACTACAACATCTCCTTCAGTTGCTGCGGGTTCAACTCAATCAAGTGTAGGTTTGCAAAGTCAGTCACCTACTCAGTCTTTCTATGGACCCAACTCAAGGACTGAGCCCCAGTTTTCCTCTGTACCTGTTCAACAGCCTTATTTTAACTCTATAATATCCTCTTCGTATTCACCTCCTGTCACTAGACAACCTTCAGAAGCCGTCATTGGAAGTGCCTTTCTTATTCCAGATGATTCTTCAACTTCCTCGTTTACTTCCTATGTAGATGCTTCAGTGTTTCCATTCCCTGGAGAAAGAGAGCTTTCTTCGAGTCAACATTCGTCTAGTTGGAATCGAAGATCGACTGGTATGAAAAAAATGTGTAGGTACTTTCCTAACTGCCCACATGGAGATTCTTGCAAATTTTATCATCCGTCCGGAGTTAGTCCCACATATGCCATGACAAGTGAGGTCAATCTAAGCCATCCTGGGCGACCTCGCACCGGAAGTTGGGCTGGCTTATGGTCTTCTAACGCTGCAATGGAGTGGATGCATGCAGTTATTCAAAGACATAATTTCTTTAGTTTTGCTCATCGTCATAAGAATTCTTCCAATGCTGTTGTTACAAATGATTCTATCGTTTGTGGGGACCGCATGGAAGATACAAGTAAGGAACATCGATCAACCATAGGAAGTATTTTCCATCCTGGTTTTATAGTCGGCAATCGACATAGAAATGCAACGAAAAATGAAGCTACTAGTAAGAATGCAGAGAAGCAAATGAAGAAAAACGCAAAGAAAAGTAAAAAGGACAAGGCTTCAACGAGTTCACTTGGAAGAGAAAGCAGCTCAACTTCACAGCCAACCAGTTTAAATACTAATCAGTCTTTGTCGTCTTCTGGAAAACAAACATCTTTTTCGGGAAATGGTTTTTCAGAAAACTCAAATACTCGTTCCACTAGTTCTGCTGCTCTAAGTGGAACGACAGAAGATGGAAGTGAACAGCCTCGCAAGTTAACAAGAGCTGAAAAGAGAAGGTTGAGAGCCATTCGTTTTTATGAAAATAAGAGACGTGTGGCAGAGGAAGCAAAACAGAAGCAAAGACTGATGGAAGAACAAACCACAGCGGAGTCAAAGACTGATGAAAAGATATATCATGCACAAGAAGATAAAACTAGAGAGACTGTTAGCTCTCATGAACTCACGGAGAAGGTCTGTTCAAAGAAAGAAACTTTTACGCAAAATGTAATTGGTGCAAATGTCGTACAAAATCAGGAATTGGATTCTAATTCAGTCTTCAATAATATTGAAGAAGAAGAAACCGACATTTTCTATGATGCTCCTTCAGGTGATATGGCCCTTTTGCAAGTTTCTTTAGGTAACAAGGAGAACACCGAGGATAATGAAGAGAAAGAAAGTTTTGAACAACAGTTGCCGAAGCCCGATATTGCTTCTTATACTGATGGAACGATGGTTTCGATAGGAGAGAACAACGGAAAGTGTCAGAACAATGTTTTTGTTTCCGACTCAACTGAAAGTGACGAAGGGAAATGGCGAGAACCATTTTCGTCTTTAGAGTTTGCGAAATCATCTCACAGTATTCCGTGTAAAGAACAACTTGTTTATTGGGATACAGTATTTGTTGGGGGTGACTTGCACAGTTCGTTTGCGAGCAATAGTTTCGTTCAGAATTTGTTGGTTTCCTCTTGTAGATTTGAAAGTGGCTCGACCTTGTTATGTTTCTTCGTTTTGTATATGTTTCCGATTTTTTCAGCCTTACTTACATATCTTCTTCCTCGTCCATTATCCGTGAACAGCTTATGGTTCTTGTTATTGATGGCTCACTTTTGGAGTTGGCAGCATGCAGATAATCGATGGAAAAGGATGTTTTCGCGTTTTTTTATACCGCTTTACTTTCTAGCCTTTGGATTTTCTCACTTGACTGTTGTAGATCGACTAACCTCTATGGAAAGAACTCTTTTGGCATATTTGCTATGTGTCGTTCGTAATGGATATATATTGACAAAAGAAGTTTTTCTTGTGTTATGTATGCAATTTATTTTGTTGGAGTTGATAGAAAGTGAACCTTTGTGGCTCCAAATAGTGCATTTTGTAGTTGCTATTAGCTATGTGAATTATTTGCACAGTTCGTCAAGATTGCCTATCGGTTCACATTTGTGAAATAGATTGCTCTTTTAGGAGGGGTTGGTATTGTCTTGGCAGCTTTCTTGTGTTGCCGAGCGTTTAAAAATATTCTAAAAATTTAATAGAACATTAAATATGTCTTTTCTATTTGAGCTTTTAAGAGAAATTCGTTGGAGAGGACTATGGGGTACTTTTCAAGCTGCCAAAATGAACAGACTTGGAACTATGAAGTATTTTGTGGGAGAGGACGAGTTTCACAACCGATACTTTCAAAAAGTAAACGACGTTATGTTGAAGGATCGATGGGTGGAATATGCCTCGAAGGATTTCACTCCTGATCCATATTCTTTACCACCAGAATGGTATTTTTCATATCTGTTTTGTTTTGACAACGATAATTTTCTAATTTTCTAGGCATGCCTGGCTGCATCACAGTATAGATGAGCCACCTACAAGAACGCCTTTTCAAAGACCCATTTATCAAGGACAGATCGTCGCAAACCGCACCGGCACAACGGTATGTTAGTCTTATTTTCCCTTTGAAGCTCACCACGTTCTACAGGATGCTTACTTTCCGAAAAACAATCCACTCAGTAAGAATTTTAAAGGGTTGGCAAAAGACAAATTGGAGCAATGGAACGGCAACGTGAGTACCACTAGCGTTGTGAACCGTGTATCAAGAAGTTTCCGAAACAACGAAACTAAGGAAGAGAGAGACGTTCTTGACTTGAAGTAGACAGAATCTATTTCGTCCAAAACATTTTTTCAAGTTTCTAATATAAATGTTCTTTTTGCTAACTTTATTTCTTGACTTCCATTGAAGTAGATTATATTTTTGAACCCTTTGTCATAATCTTTTGCTATGAATCGATATGTTTTGGTAGGAATTTGCAGAAATCATTCTACTGATGGAACTAGGAGAATAATGTTGAGTTGGCTTTCTTTCCTTATTTTGCGAAATGAGGCAGTGGCCTGCATGACGAGTCGTGCAACTTTTGAAATATGCACTTCTTCAATGCTCCCGAACAAATATTTTAGCACAGGCCACGTTTTATACTCTTTCTGATCTTTTCTAGCATAAAGTTGGTCTTCAAAAAAGTACATTTATTGTCGTAGTTTCTTCCATCAACTAAGCAGTTGTTCTTATCATAGTTATACTACCAAACTGCTCGCCTTTTCACAGGACTGTATAGCAAACGATCAGCATTCCAACCTTCTTTATGGAGCTGACTAATAAAATGTTGATAGTAGTCTTTGCATTTCGTATATGAACAATTGATAGCCTCTAGCTTCTCCTCTAAGCGTTCTTTATCTGGACTGGATGAGCTACTCTTCTTAACTCGATTCAATTGTCGACTAGAACGAAGACTTTCCTTGTTAACTTCAGGTACCTGATCATCAGGTGGTATTTGCGAAGAGCTCCACCAGCAGTCGTTTTCCATCCGTGACACGAAAGAGTGTAAAAACGGAATTCTCTTTGATGAATTCCAAGTCAGTCGCTTCCTTTGCCGCAATTCCTCCTTTAAAAATCCTAAAGTCAGTAGTGCTCGTAGAATATCGCCATTTCGAGCGTGTTCTCTTAATACGATTCGGTACTGACCGTTCCAACCTCGAGTCACCATAAACTGCTCTCCTTTGAAGATCTTTATCAAACTATTAAGTTCTTGTGGACAGGAAACTGCATCTGACAATGATGCAAACATCGAACGAACATCATAACGAGGTCCTAAGAATATATTCTCTCTTTGACTCACTTCATCAGGTCTGGGAACGTATCCTCTTCGAACAAAATAATCTACAATCATACTAGAACGTTCATAATTTAATGTTCGGAACTGAACAGCTCTCAATTCCTTATAAAAAGCATAAATATCCAAAACAGATAAGAAACTGTAGGCCGTCAAAACATTTGGGCGACTGGTTCCGATCAACTTACTTAGTTGGATTCCTAATGCCATTCCCAATAAATCTGCAACCACAATCTGAGCTTCGCCCTTAGCTGTAATATCTGCGATGTTCTCACTTCTTCCTGCAAAATTCTTATACATTGCATTTCTAGTTGCCGAAGCAGTCAACATTGAAATTTGTTTCATAGAATTTGCCAATGTTGCAAATAACAGAAATGAAGCAGGAAATATTTGAGTAACTATTTCTAAGCCATTACCCAGAGCGTACAATAAAGCAGAACGAAAACGCCATCGCTTCGGATCCGCATCAAAGTCACGACCCATTTGGCTAGCCCAAACCATTTTGCCAAGTCTTCCTAAACCATCTTTTAGTACCCAAGAAGTTGCAGCTGCACGACCTATGCGGCCAGCTTTAATTCCTAAAGCCAATAATAGTGCTTGAGTTCCAAAAACTCCAACTGTGGAACTAACGAGTCTCTGAAATACTCTCCACATTGTGAATGAATAATAATCTTGACTAACACCTTCTGGAAAGAATGACTGTCTTAGAAACTCTATTCTTTTTGTCAACCAAGTCTTCCAACTTGTACTCCAATCAAGACCTTCCTCATCATGACTTGCGAGCTTGAAGCGGGCACTACTCTCGTCCCATTCTAAGGATCTTCTCTTGGAACCTTCAACGTCATATGCCATTGCAGGAATCATATTAGAAGAAGCGTTTGCGTTATGAATGTTGCCAGCATGACTAAATAATATGATGGATAACATACCAACCGAAGCAGAAGTACCTCTCAGCCACGTCATCTTAGTTAGATAGTTTGCATTCACATGCTTCCTTAATTCAAAATAAATTCGGATCTTCGAAACGACTCCCAACAGGAGCTCCTTTTGTAACCACTTGCAAAGATGCAAAAATATAGAATGAAAGCAGTCAAAGTCTTCACAACTTAAAAGTTTCAATAGCCTGTCTAATTTACGACGGGCAAAAGTTTCACTAATAGAATGGCTTCTGTTTTTAGAAGAAGTTGTACTTCTATAAATATCGTTAAATACAGGCATCCATTTGGAGCAGGCATTTGGAGTTTTTGGCAGAGTAGGTGGACAAGACATAGGCTTATCACGACTTAAACTGCAGTGGTTCACGACTCTATCGTTATCTGATACTAGTTGCAAGCTTGCTCCTGAGAATGCAAAAGTATCCATAACTCGTTTTTGCAGAAAAAGATTCAACTGAAAATCAGTGCAAGTTTCACTACAAGGTGTCATATATACTTTAGTAGCACCGGTTTCCAAAACAATCGATCGCAGTCTTGCACAGTCACCATTCTCGATTACTAACAGGTCGCTTCCACGCCGTCTGAGTGAAGCTTGAAGATCCAAGACAACTGAAAGTAGTTGAGGTGACTGGTTGACTTGGAAAGGGACGATAAGTACAGGTAATAAATATTTGTTTGGGGAGACTTCTTCAACTGCTTCAATCAACGCTGGGTGATCGTCTAGACGGAACAGGTCTCGAAACCACAAAATAATAGTGTCTGAACGATTTTTTTCTAAAACATAACCTTTCTCTAGTTTATGGTCTCTGAAGAAATTAATATCAAGTCGTGACTGTTTATCGCACCACCGTATGGCGGATACGGCGCCAGAACCTTTTCTCTCGTCACTGTCAGAAGTTTTTGAAAAAAATCTTACATTCTTCCGAACACAAGAGACTCTTTGACACCGAGTAGTGCGGTCTCCCTTGTCAAGCTTCGTAAGTTTCTTTCGAGAAACGATAATATGAGGTTGTGGCAAATACATTTACCCAATTCCTGGCGTCAGAGTCCAAACAATGTCAAAGAGCCAATATCGACTGAGAAGTGCTGAAAGGAGTGACGTTGAGAATATTTTATTTATGATAAAGCAACTGGCAGAATATGAAAAGGAACCTCACTCTGTGGAGATAACGGAGCGGGACCTTGAAAGAGATGGATTCGAAACACAACCTCCTTTGTTTCACGTGGTTCTCGCAGAAGTTTTGGTATGTAACTTGTTCTAGTTGTGTGTCAACTTTAGTGAAGCTAGCTTAGGAACAGAACGGTTGGAAATGTGTAGGTTTTGCTTTGTGGTTTTATGTTTATTCTACGGTAAGTTTATTCATTTTCAGTTGCTGGTGGTGGTTCATTTTCCTCTGATATGAAGTGGCAAGGAAAAGCGCTACATTTAGAAGATCTTTTTGTGCTACCGCAATATCGCAACAGAGGAATTGGCAAAGCGTTGCTAAGACGTTGCGCACAGGTTGCTCTAAGTGAAAAGTGCAAAAGGTATCAGTGGAACGTGTTAACTTGGAATACTCCGAGTATAGATTTTTATGAAGCCGTTGGGGCCAAGGCTATGAAGGAGTGGATGCTTATGAGAATGGATAAGTATTCCATGGAAAGATTTATAGAGTCATCAACAGACTCCGTCTCGAAACAATAAACAGTGGAAGATATCGAAAGAGGATATTTTAGGACTCGTTCTTTCCTTGCAAGTCTGCACAGGTTGACTATTGAAGAAGAGTTTTAGAAATATCTCTATAAATTCGTAAAAAAGTTGTGACCCGTTCTTGCTAAAGATGTGAAGGAAAGTTCACTGTTTCCGTCAAGAAATAGGGTCTGCGTATCATTCGTAAAGGTTGTAAGTACTCAAGTTATTCTTGACAACTTATTGAAAACAAATCATGAAATTTGGATATTCTATGTTGACTTTCTAAGAACACAATACATCTCACTATACTTATTTAACTGATACAAACAACCATCAATAATCATGGATAAGTTTCAATTACCAAACTAACTTGACTAAAAAGTCTTAAACATATTCCAAGTTCACAAAATCTATTCAGCATTGCTCTGATTAGGAGCTTTCGCAGAATCTTTCATATGATTTGCCTGTCCAAGCTTCGTGCTCATAAAATCATTCACTAAACTACCAAATGGATCCAAACTAGCACTGGCGGCAGTTACGGTGGTCTTGGAATCTGAGTTGATATTATTTGTACGACTCGATGTCAAATTTTCACTTCCGTACATCGGCTTCTTGTTCGAAAGTCCTTTCATAGTTGAAAATCCTTGCTCCCATGACTCAGCAGATACTAGCCTTTCATTTGTGTCTATACGAGTATTTTCATTTTGTAAAGTACTTGGCAGAGTTTCAAAACCAGTCAAGCCGGTTCTAGACTTGGACTCATCAACCTTGGCGAAGCCACTTACTCTTCCTTGCGAGGAAGCAAACGAACTAGTGTTAGAGCGACCGGTTGTTGGACTGCCTGAAGCACTTTCTAACAACCAGTCCATAGGCGATTTCTTCTTGTCTGTTGAAGAAGAATGAGTTTCATGAAGCCTGGGATTGAACTCAGAATCCCAGTTAATCATTTCATCAGAGTCTACGGCTCTTTCCTTTGAAGTCTTCGAAACCGGCTCATTCTCGTCCCAACTGATTAAATCGCTTACATCGGACTGTGGTTCTTTCGTCTTTCTGGCGGGAGAAACAACGTTTGCCGCACGGCTTTGGGTTTCACTGGATGTATTGCTACCAGGTCCTAGTCTCACTGCACCAGGAAGGGTTGAGGATCTTGAATGAACATGTTCCGCATTCGAAAGCTCGTACGTGAATGGTTCACGTCCCGTACCCTCTTCTTCTGACACAGAAGCTCTCCATTCATACTCGCTCCGAGCAGCTACTGGTTCTTTTGCTGCTTCAAAATATTCATAAGTGTTATTATACCTTCCTCCGGCTGCAACTTCCGAGCCTGCTACATAATCCCTGTTATATCCAGTGTACAAATCGTTCGAACTTATACCGCCAAAACGGCTTGCTCCCCCAGAGTTTGCAACCTTCAAGTAAAGTTCCTTGCTCTTCTGTCTTTCTTCTTGTAACACCCTTTCATCAGATACCAAGTCAATCACTTGCTTGGCTTTAATTCGAACGTTTGCACCTTCGTCCTTATGGGTTACAGGGTCAATATATCGGAAATCTTGTAGAGACCGAATGTGATACAAAGCGTCTTGAACTTCGTCCATGACTCTTGAGGAACCGTGCATCAACAAATATCTCAATAGCTCCAGAGCCTTGTATACATGTCTCCAGTTTCTTCCGTGGTCGTTGAGACGTTGCCATACTATTGCCATGATAAGTGGGTATTCCTCGTTGTTGAACGTCGACTGTGATATTTCAAACAAGTCTGAGGTGCTTGCTCCCCAACTCTTGTTGGACGTTGCAGCTCTTACCTTATTTTCAACGTCTGTCATGCAAAAATCTTTAAGTTTAGATGCAGCTTCTCCCCTAACTTTGAGAGCGTGTCTCTTCAGGTTATTCCAGTCTACGTTTTTCAAACGTTGTGACAAGTTATCCATAACTAAGTCAAGTTCTCATACAACAGCTAATCTACGGTTTCCACTGCCCAATGTCAAACAAGCATTTCTTGGCAAACAACCAACTTGTAATGGAAGCTTGTTTAAGCGCAACTGTTTCTTTTGTAGTAAAGTTTCGGTGTATTTCTAAGCACGTCAATTTTACAGGTGAACTAACTGAAGAAAACAATTAAGTTGTCTGTTTGGTTCTTGGCATGCCATAGTGTTCTTTGGCTACAAATGAATCAAGTAAAGTTTTGATTACTTGTTTATAAAGCCAGAGTTAATTTCATAAATCGTTGTTGAAACTGGATATGTCAATTGTTTGAGAACACAGCAACTACGAAAAAAAGTTACAAGTATATAACTACGATTGCTAAACCTATACTTGTTCCCTCCTCATGATGATGATATTTGACTTGGCCATAGCTGCTAAACTAACCTATGAAATGACATGAATATGAAAGAGATAGAATGAAACCTTAATAGGCAAATTTAAGGTTAAGGTTCTCTTGATAATATGACATTGTATCTTGCATAGAATTTCGGCATTCAAAGTCTATTATTTTTAGGAGCAGACTTTTCTCAGGACAAAGCATTATCTGATAGTAGTGACAGTGGTTGCTGAACGATACTAACAAACTATTAGATGGTTACTCAGAATTTCAACAGGTACACTAAGGTGACCTCCTCAAGACAAGTTTCTCAAACTTGCTGCTGTAGCTGCTGAATAATATTGGCATATAATGTACATGTTCGGTTCAACAATAGATTGCAAAATTCTGCATTCTTCAACAGTTTCTCCAGGTACAGAATATGCTCTTTCTGCTTTTGACGACTTTTCGCTGCGGATTGTCTATTTCTATAAATCCTCCATAGTGCACGCTCTTCCGCAGACATTTCTGGATGCAGAGGAAGACGACCTCTTCTGTTCTTCTTTACTAACTGTGTGTCTTTTCTGCAGCGTTTTGCCTCTAACCGAAGTGATATATCTACGTTGCTGCTTTCGCAGTTTGGTGGCGATAAAGTTGTCGTTACTGTTTGAATAAGGCCCACAGTTGTGTGTTTCCAAGTTGTTCTGGTATGGTTATCAATATTCTTCAGAGTCTCTGTCGTGGTGGAAGACGAAGTTGATAGAGACATACTATGCTCGTCCCAAACATTCAGTGCAGTTACAATAAAAGGGTTTAACAGAGAAGCGACAGATATGGGCTTCTTCTTTTGCTCTGGGATACTCATATGCAACTTTAACAACATAACAACTCTTGTTGAAAAGAGTCATTCTCTCAGCTTTTATACACTTCAGGTAAAACGAGATCTTACAAACGTGGAGCACATCGACGAAACGATGAGGCATGATGCCACGTGGAACATCACGACAGTTGTTTCAGACGCGAGAGAGCAATGAGACCTTCCTAATGTGTATAATAAAACTATCATTTTTCGTCAAGAGCTTTTGAAAAACAATATAACAATTGAATGTGAAATATTCATTTAACTGAGCCACTACATGCCAATACTTTCGAGTGAGTTCTATAAAAGGAGAAAGGACGCAGTGGAAGAGTTGAACGCCAATTTTCTTTTGCAATGAAGAGTCACGTGTTTATTTCCAAACAAAATTGAAATGTAATCAATAATAGAAAACAAACTTTGACTATTCTCCAGTTACACTAACAAGCATTCAAACAATGTCATCTTATGAACTCCGTGACAATGTCATACCCCGTCAGGGCTTGGACTCCGGTTGGTCAAATCAGATAGCACTTTCATGTGCAATGTCATAACATGACTCGAGTAACGAGCAACAAAAATGTACCCAGGAATGCTTGAGGACACAGTATTCCCACCAGCTGAGGAATATCCATCCTGGTTTTGCAGCGATACTCGTCTTCCATCTGTCTTGAATCTTCAGACTACCCAAGTAACGATAAAGATGGACGAGGACCAACCCAAAACTTGAGATAACCAACAAGTAGTTGGTGACAATTTGTATCTCCGCAACAAATATGTCTGCCATCGAGCAGAAAACCAACCAGTTGGTCCTCCATAGTTTCTCTATTCATGCTGTGACTAGTTGGCTCGGAATTCAGTAAAAATCATCCAGCAACTACATTTCACACACATGTGAAAGAGAGTCCCAGGTTCGCTACCTTGGAACATGAGGCACCGGTAAAGATGCTAGTTGGGTAGGAGACCTTGTCGTGCTAAGCGTCGAGAAGGATACAAAGTACCCAATGAAGTAACGCCAACTGAAAATGAACTGCCATTGAACTCGTATGATTTCGAAGTGTTGTAGCGAAAAGTTTTTCTGAATTTTTGGATGAAAAAGATAGTGAGGAATGAATTTGAAAACTCGCTGACAAGTTCCTTTGGTCATTTGGAGACAGTATTTGGAGAGAGCAATAGTTTCACCAAATATCATTTTGCAAGTAACAAATAAATGAGAATGGTTAGATTCGAGACAAATGAAGCGAAATTGTCTACTCGTATTGTTCGAGATGTGTGTCTAGAAGTCTTGTCTTAGTTTGTTCTATCGAAAAGGTAGCTTCGATCGTTTCGTCTTTGTATGTCTTTGGCTGATGAAACTCCTGGTATTTTTGTAGAAGAATAAATGATGACTAACTTCACCATGCTATTCTCTATTTGATTTAAAGATTCTCCACTTATTGCTGCTTTATAGTCTTGCAGTTCAACTGAGTTGTCGATACATTTTGAAAGTTGGACTATCGAGCATACATTGTTTTCATGTTATGAATGACTTATACTTTTTTGTTATCTTTTTACAGCGAAGTTAGTTAAGATATTCAGTGTTTTTATTGGTCACATGAAACGACATATACATTGCCCTGTTTTTCTTCTCCCAATAATCAATTTGATAAGAAAGCAATTGAGAAATGAGACCATAGAGAAAATTTTTTAAAAGAATACCAAGCTTTCTGTTTACAATCCCACCTACTAGTTGTTCTGTATTGTCAACTCAATATAGAGACTCAAGCCACTTGAAAGATCAATTTTGAAAACAAATCGGCAATCATTGACACTCTGAGCTTACTTTTAGGCTACAAACTACGATGGTTACGATATAACTAGAAAGAGAACAGTAGAGCGAATGATTTGGAATAAATTTATTAGTCACTGCTTAGGAATTATTCAAAAGATGAAAATTTTCAATCTTTTCTGCAAGAGGCTTTACTCTCTAAGGAAGTGGCAGAAACAAGAAATAAGTACCAGATGGGGGTACATGTAGTAAGCAAAATGTCAAAAGACCCAAAATATGAGATAAAGGGAAGATTCCAACAACAACAACAATTTTGTGGTCATTCCATTGTTCATAAGTAGATAAAAACTTACTAGGCAACATTGGCTTTTTTTGTTGCTGGCTTACTTCATTCTGTCGAAGGTTCTCCTCCGCACAGTAGTAAAAATTCTTTATTCTAATTGATGAACGATAAGAAGGATTTGTACAAATTAAAATCCGCAAAGAAAAGGTGAGATGGAATTGGTGTGCTGACGCTTCTTTTGCAAAGAAGTCGTTGAATTTCCTCAGAACCAACTTCCGTCTAACCAGGTTTTAACTTTTTGTGTAGTGAAGATGCCCTGGAGCTGGGTTCAGAAGGCAGATAACAATTCCGAGTGGTTAAGTGCAAAAATAAAAGAATGGACAATACAACAAGAAACGTGGAAACAGCAATTACTGCTTGAACCAGAAGATTTATCCTCAACGGTAGATATGGAGAGACTTTTTGAAACTTTTCCCATGATTGGAGGGTTAGATATTACTCCTGACAAGGAACAAGACGATATAGCGTACGTGGGTATCGTTGTATTGAGCTCAAAGTCACTACAAGTCAAGTATTGTCAGACCCATTGTGTCAAGCTTCAAGTTCCATACGTTCCCGGCTTTTTAGGTTTCCGAGAAGCTCCTGCTTTAATAAACGCGGTCGAATGTTTAAAAAGAGAGAAGGTTGATTGCTTCCCTCAAGTATTGCTGGTTGACGGAAACGGTATACTTCATCCAAGGGGGTTTGGGAGTGCTTGTCAAGTTGGCCTCTCTCTAAACCTTCCCACTATAGGAGTTGCAAAGTCACTTTTAAGTGTCGATGGCTTGAATACGTTACAGATTAAAGAACAAATTTGTGAAGAAGGAAAACGCTGGTTGCCTTTGTTAGGATCTTCAAACCGTGTATTAGGTGCTGCCCTGCTTAGCAATGAATGTGTGAAACGACCCATTTTTGTTTCGGTAGGTTACCGTATCAAACTTTTGGAAGCCATCAACCTGGTATTTCACACTTGTCGCTACCGTATACCGGAGCCCATTCGCATAGCAGACAAGATTTCTAGGCAAGCATCCAGCAGAGACTTCTGCTAAGCTCTCGAATTTCATTACCAATTTATTTTGACGAGGACGCTAGTTCGTGTCGAGTGTTTTTATTTATTTTGAAATGTGTGGTTAAGACTCTAGTGAGTCACCATTTCCTTTATTTCGTTTAGATTGCCCTTCGAAATGATAGCGTGGATGTCAATCAAATAGAAAACAAAATGCCTGGAGTCTGATAGAGATAGAAATGAAGTGTCATATCCAATTTGCGACGCTTGAAACGAGATTCTCATGGATTCTCTCTGTACACGTCTGTGACTTGAATACAAGGTGTGGCAGTAGACCTTATAGCATCATAATAGATATCGTCCATTGATGGGTTATGAACAGTCTCGTTCCATTTGATGTTGTCTCTATTATTTCATAAAGCTTTTGATCGGTTGTATTATGAAACAGTGCTTTGGGACAACGAGTAAGGGCTTGCGCTTTGATTTATCCAATTTGCAATGATGCTGCAGCGTTAAAAAAACGAAATCTTATTGACAATCAACCCTCACAGAGTTGACACATACATGAAAGGTCATGAATGCCTAGATAAGCAATAAATTGAATCTACGTTAGGGTGCTCTACCCAAAACAGTCATCGTTATTGACCATTTCGGCCGTTAGCCACTCGTCACGGAAACACTTGAGGCGTTGAACACCAAACCAGTAAAAGTCACATGGCGCTGAATTTGGCGTTCTCCAACAACGTCCCTTTCGATCAACCATCCAAGGAGCCTTACCTGTTCTTCCATGTCCGAAAAGACCAAAACTGCTATAAGGACTAATAATTATTTCATCTGCCTCCCCAAGTAACCACATCTCTGCCAAAGCCCATTGTGCGCTTTCAGTTTTTCCTTTATCCATAGGAGGATCCATCGATATTAATCTTTCACCAAGCTGTAGCCTTAGTAGCTCTCTAGCCTCCGGAGTGTCAGTTGCTATGAACCATCTATCAACGAGAGAAGCGCTTCCATTCCTTTTCAAAAATGACTCAGGAGACGCTACTTGATTCCAATGGGATAGAATAGACTCGGCGCATCTCCACATGACCTGTTCGGAGTATTCGTCAATAGCATAACTATCTCGTAAACGAATCTGGAGACCGATAACCCTTTTCGAATTTTTAATCAATTGTCTATAAGGTTCCATGATTTCATAAACTCTTTTTGACGGCGTTAAAAGAGCAGTTGCTAACTGTGCAAATGGTTGAGGTCCTAAATGAGTACAAATAAATTGTCGATAATTAGGATTGTGTTGCATTGCAGGACCCAACCAGTGTGTTGCTCTAAATATGATTAAATTCTCTGGAAAGATGTCATCATAAGATGAACAAGCAATAGGTTCCATGTCTCTTATAGGTCTCCAGAACGGACACGGGCGACAGTACTGTGTGAAGATTAAACGATGAGGATACTTTTCAAGCTGACTCGTAGTAATGCCTAACTGAGAAGCCAATACTGCAAAATTCCAACTAAATCCTGGAGTCTCGAATAAATCGTCTAGATGAGCGCCAACCGTGCTGCCACATGGCTCCCATAGAACGAAAAAAGCACGATTTGTCAATACCTATGTAAGGTTACTGAACAATCAAAGATACAGCTTTGTTAAAATATCCTTACTGCAAATAAAAAAGCTGACAAGAGTCCCATAAAGCGGTTCCCTAAACCATCGCAAGAAGCTACAAAGACAACTGAACGACTTGCTAGCAGGTTTTGGTGCTCTAGAATTCTCTCATATTCAACTCTGTGCAACTGTTTAAATGTTTCAAAGTAATTGTCACGAAAACGAGTAATTTCATAGGGTAACTGCAACTGGCTACCATTACATATAGAGGGGAGTACACGACCTAACATCCTCTTGGAGCTCCTTGGTTCCCGAAGAACTTCCAACTCTAGAAACAGGTACAACGCAAAAAATAAGATAGCTGACTGTACAATTTTTCGGGCAACTGACTTCCTATCATAACTATAAAAAAAAAGAACACGTTTCGCAGCTCGAAGAAGTTGACACACTGCAACCTGTACTAGTTCAAAGAAAACACAAGCTGCCTTCCAATACGGGTTAGTTGACGTCCAGAACACGGGTGCAGCGGTTGCTCCGTCACAAGATTTCTTCCTTGGAGATTTAAGCCTAAGGTTGTTGCAGGTGGACTCTCCGAGAAGCCACCTTTTGTGAAGAACAACTTGGAGAACGAGAAACAAAAGCTGTTCCAAGATCCACAATCCCACTAAAGTTGCGAATGGTATCCATATACCCCCATAACTAGTAACCAAATTGACAACTTTATGCCAGTAACGTTTCTTGTATCCATCTTTTTCTAAAGAAAACAATTGGTCAAAATCTAGTGACCACATGGGCAGTCTCAAATCAAATTTCATATAGAATCAATTGATACTTATTGAAGAAACTGTGCAGCAGCTTCAGCAACGGAAAAATAATCAAAGCAATTCATTCTTTCTCCTAAAATTTTAACGGCCGACCGGAAAAGACAGTGCCACTTGAAATTTCTTAATCTTTGAAAAAGACACAAGAATTCGAAACCTGTCTTGAATTCTTTCTCGGAAATTTGACCAACCCGTTGATAGGGATGTTTGAATTTGCAAGTGTTTCATATTACAACATTATCCTTTAAGGGCACAATGATATAAAATACGTCATGAGTTCTACAAGCAGAAAGCTATGTCGAGAAGCACACTGTAATTTTCAACTTTGTTCAAATGATGAGTGAAGGCTACTGTAGGGATTTCACTAAGCTGAGACCTTTGAAACTGAACCAATGAAACCAGAATAGCTATATTGTTACGATACTCTTTACATAAATTCCACAAATCGGAAAATATCAGAAAACGAAAAAGACTTGAGAGCGGTTAGTAGCTACTAGTTATTCTCGCTCTTTCTCGATCTGCTTGAATAATAGGATAGAGCAATCCACTAGGTTCAAGAAAGAAACTATTCAAGAATGGCAAAGACAAATCTATCAAAACATTAGTGTCATCGGATGAATTCTGGTGGAAGAACCGATGTTCTCAAGAAAAGAAAAATGCTTTATGTGGCGCCAAAGTTTTGAAGGCTTAATGTTCACAATATTGTCAATCATGCTACCGTACTTTTAAAAATTTTCCGAATAGTTCAGTACCAACTAGTCTCCTATGAGCGTGTTGCACTCTACTCTTGGTAACTGTAGTCCGTCGAGAATACAAGTTGAACCAAAAGGTAATAGATCGGTTCAGGCAAATAAGTGCTAAGTTATTCGAATAGAGACAAGAATTTACTCCTTTTATCCTCAGCAGTTTCCACATAATACTTTTCTACATGACAATATCAAGTCAGGAAATAGGACTGCAACTCAATTTTCTAATAACGATACTCTGAGCAAGTCAAAGATAACCTCTGATGAAGACCTCAGCAAGTTTCACAACAAAGGAAACACTGAAAGTTTTTATACAATAGACAAGAATCCTAAGGCTATGCTTACAACAACAACAGTTTCTATGGGAAAAATTCTGCTAGAAATTAATTCCATCGAAAAACGTTTAAAAACTATCCACGAAACTGTTGAAAAGCACCAAGGTGAACCTCAAATAAACACTATACAGAATCAAATCTTCGAATTTGAAGAAAGGGTGTGTAGAAATAATCTGATGATGACTACCTTCTGCTTACATGTCCCCATAGATGCAAAGAACTTTACAGAAGACAGAACTGGAACTTCAGCTCAAATTCGACGCTGTAAATCGGCAAGTGACCCACCATCTAAGTCAGATTTACTTTGTCCTATCCGAATGGATTTCAATGATGAGTTCTAAAAGTATCAATGAGTTAACTATTAATAATCCCATTCACGGACAAATAAGTATCGAACCTCAGCAAGAAGTGAATACCCTAGCCACTCGAAGTAATCATGTCCTGAGAAGAAATAAGAAATCCAACAAGAGTCTTTAAATCCCAGGAAATAACAGTTTTCAATTCATGGCAGATCTTGAAGGTTCAAAAATTCAAAGCATGCTTGCACCTTATGGCAGTAACTACCTCACCACAAGCATCACCAGCACTCAAACGCTAACCTACAATACTATTCTCTCTGAGGAAAACTAACGAAGTTCCTTTCAGGAAACAAAACGCAACCAAATGTGTTCTACAGATCCATGGTCGACCGGGAGTGCTGTCCGTAGCTACTTTTCAGTAGTTTCACTTCTTCAAATAAGAGAGCCAACTGCTGCCTCATTTGCAAACACTCTGTCTTCAAGATTTCGTTGTTCTTCTCTAACTGTTCTAAATAAGCCTAAGGAGGACGCTGAAAAGAAGCAAACTGCCATAGAATATCTATACGAACCTTCCGTCTCCTATAAAAGTTACGAACATTCCTTCGATTTCGTTCCTTTTTCGAAAGTTCCTTCTTATCAATATCAAGATATTGTTTTTGAGGGCAATCAGGATCGGTCGAGACGTAACCGTTCCGTAAAGATGCTTTAATCTCATCTGAAAAGTTGGACTCTACTTTGCCTAAATGAAGTTTATACACAAATGCCGAACAACTACTGTGAAGACCAAGTCTTACCTTCTCCATCTTCATATATGCCATTCGTCCTTAAGGTATCGTAATATCTACGCTTTGAATTATGGTCTTCTACAGGAGAACATAAAGGAAGAGGAGGAAGATCCGATAAAATTTGTTCGCTATCATCATGTGGATGGCTTATACCAGATGAGCTTGAAAAATGCAATTCGCTGTCTGAAATACGGTCAGTAACGAAGGTACAAAGCGTCGAGAAGTCTCTCTGTCCTTTTGAAGTTCACAAACATGATAAGTATTTGTATCCTAAACATTTCCTCCTCTTACCATCTCGATAGTGTTGAAACAAATTGTCATCATCCTTCAAGGAATGGTGTGCTTCGTGTCTGATAGGTAGCGAATATATTGCAGAACTCTGTGCAATGTGGCCCTTCTGACGACCCGCTCTTCGTTTAAAATCCATTTTCAGTTTACGGTTATTACGATTGATAGCTGCTTGAGACTGCCTTTGGAAGATTGCATTGAGAGCTTCTGAAATAACTTCGTCAGCCTCAGGTTTCTTCATTGTAACAACTTTGAAACGACAATATAAAACGTTCGTCATCGTCGATGATAACGAGGTCCTAAAAAATCTTGAATCGTTGAAGGAGTCTGTTGTCCATGTGTTATTAAGTCTTCCAAATCCTATCACACTGTTCCATAACTCGGAAGAATTGTAAACAGCTTCATTTGGAGGAACGGGCAAGACTGCATTCGAAAAAATTTCGGAGATAGGTCTACCGAAGTTTTCGAGAATTGAATTGAAATCAACATCTACAGTAGCACAAGTACAAGTTTCAGAACTAAACTTTTCATGCGGGCAACAGTGTTCTACAAACAATTCTGATGAATACAATAAGTTGTCCCATCGAAAAACTTCATCCAAGCTTTCATAAATACTATAATACTGAACACTAAACTTTGGAGTGATAAACTGAAGGGAGATAACATATTAGAAAAGAAACGATTAATTTAGGAAAACGACTTACTCTTGAATATTCAACAATGATCAAATTGGAATCGTTCCTTGAGACCTAAAAACTTTGAGTAATGTTTGAAAGCACTAAAATTTGGCATGTACCGCTAAAAAGTCTTGAGAACGCGGGTTAAACACAGTTCGACGGCAAACAAGATTGGAAGCACCCTTAATAGGTACCTGGGAAGGAGCATACGCTCCAAGTAACTATAAAGGAACTCGTAAGCTGCGACAAAAACACACTGCTTCCTTACATATCCATAAATTAGTCCGTCCTCTATGCATAATCCTCTGGGGACAAGAACTTTTTCAACTTGCTCAGCTTGCGAGCCGAATATTTCAAGGGTAAAACTATGGACAGAGGCAACTTCGACCAGCTGTTGCACCGTTAACTGATTCGTAGGGTCCTTGCTACAAAGCCAAGAAAGAGCTTGAACGTTACTTCGTAGTTTCTCTGGGACAAAGTTCCAACAAGACATGACCTAGTTCAACTGGTAAACAAAAAACAGCTCGCTGAGCATTGAGTGATGGAAGATTCAAATTAGCTAATCTCCTCGTTCATGTCCCTCAAATGTCTCATTTCCTTCAATTAGCCATCAGCCACGCGATCTGATATTTTCAAATGCAGTTCGCTTTACATTCGGAAAAGAGTTCTTGCTCCTAACAACTTTCAAGAACTATTAAGTGATTGAATCCTTCGATCTCAAACATTCTTTTGGTCTCTGGACAAAAACATGCCGTTCCACTATTGCTTCTGCTATAGTCAACTTGATTTGAAAGTAAAGAAAATTGAAATAATGCTGTTATTTCCCATCTGAAGCTTGTAAATGTTGAAGAAGAGCAGATCAAGAGAACACTTGCGTGTTTATTGAAGACAAATTTCAAGCTACGCCCTTTTGAAATTTCCTCCGAATTGGTTAACTGGTGGAAACAATTGACCGAGGAATGGTGGATAGTCAAGCGGTCAACGTTTTCCTTAAACCTGAGGTGACAAGAGAAGAAAGGATAGAAGTGGGAAATAGAGTTGTTGGAACGGTTGGAACATACTTTATTTCACGTGCGTTAAGAGACTCCGTTCCTTCACGAGACAGACGGAGAAACTTTTTGGAAGATTTGTCGGCTTACATGAACGAAATAGGCCGAGGCAATTTTAAAATTCCAACCCTAGGTGGTTTTACTCTAGACGTTTTTATACTGTATCAGGTACGCTGATATCGTGAAACCTTGAGTTACTGCCCACTTATGCTTCCTGTAGGAAGTCGTTCGCCGTGGAGGCGTACAACACGTCATCGATAACCGTGAATTTAAGGAAATATCGAAAATCCTAAGACTGCCTAAAACGTGCACTGCAGCAGCGTTTGTTCTGAGGGAGTCTTATGAGAAGATTTTATATTTTTACGAACAGAAGCACGTCTTTGGTAGGAGTGCTGAAGAAGTCCCCCCGGTTGTTCAACTTGGTGCGCGTTTAGAGAGGGTCTCTTCTACACCAAGAAGTTTGAATGCAACAGATACACCAGCTTATGAGGGCTCTCGTGAAAATTCGTTTACGAATCTCTCTATGGAGCAGCCGAAAGGGTTTGGTTCTGAACTTGGTGGCGCCCCCTCGGTTTCACCGAATAGGAGGCATACTTATGTTGACTCGAATAATCGTAACGCCACGAGTAGTATGGGTTGGGATAGGACAACCTCGTATGATAGTCTGCAAACGAGTCGAAATCTCGTTCAAGAGGAAGTATTTGTAACCTCACGACCGTTGTCGGGTTCATTTCGAACGGACATCGGCTCAGAACGGAATAAGCTTGTACTTGCTCTCCAGTCAGGAATAGAAGATGAAATAAGCTGGGCTTTGGTAACGATAAATGTGCTTTCTTTTGATCCTAAACTTGATTTTCTTATACGAGACTACCCGATGCTCTTAGAAAGTGAGTCGTCTTTTTTTTTACTATGACAGCGGTCAGATAAGTGTTTAGGTCTTGAGATTATTCTGAAAGAGTATTTGGAAGATTTAAATGGATGTAGAACCTTTGGTTTGCATCCTGATGATGAGGATGCGAGAAGCAGTGGAGCTAAGAATAAGATGCTGTCAGCGGTGGACATTAATACGTCAAACGTGATAGCCCATAATAATGTTTGCAATCCCAGTCTTCAGAACTATGGTGACTTGTTTTGTACAAGGGATCCAATTTTCCTCAAACGTGAATGGAATGCAAAGTGTGTTGCCAATGCTTTGAGGAACTTGAGCTTTATAGAACGGAATCACCCTTCTTTTGCAAAGCATGTGAGTCTTTTACGTACGTGTATAAGGTAATATATGTCTTTCTGGTTTAAGATCTTATGTTTCTCATTCGAATTTCTTAGTATCATAGTTTCCAGTGAAGCGGCATCACAAGTTGTTTATGACTTGTCGGACACACTTAAGAACATAGCAGTAGAAGTGAAGTTAAACCAAGATACTTTGTTTCTCTTAGATTCAGCTATCGCAATTTTATATGAATGGGAAGATTGTACCGACGATACACGTATTCTGAAAGCTACAGAACTGATTGCCAGACTATGCTTCAATCCTGACAATGAATTAGAGCTTTTAAAGCGGTTTGATGAGATACTTAGTCTTTTGGTTGGTTTTCTTAGTTCAGAAAACAAGGATATACGTCTTGTAGCTGTTGGTGCAATTTGCAATGCGAGTGCTTTCGATTGGAATGCTCGAGTGGCGATTGCCAAAACCCCAAGCGTTGTATACTATCTTACGCAATGTTTATCAGATCCGTATATTGCCCCACTTTCAGCAATAACCATCGCAAACTTAGCGGAGGCACCGAGCAATCGTGCGATTCTTTTAAGATATGAAAGCAAATTTGTTCATGTTGCAATGAGCAATTCTGCTGCTTCCGAACTAGTTGCTTGTGCACTGAAAGAACTGTCAGACGACTAATTTTGAAAAAGACAGTCACATTCATTCAGGAATCATTGACTGCAAACAGAACATTTCAGAGATGGTCGTCTGTGGATTGTTTGAACGAGTGAATAGAGTTGCTTTGAGAAAGCGCATATGGTGTCAATTTGTTCGCGTTTTGTTCACTCTTTGTAGGCTCGTCTATACCTTTAACAAGTACACACACACACACACAGACAGACAGAGAGAGAGAGAGAGAGAGAGAGAGTTCGTAATAGTCTATTCTTTCGTCGACTGGACAACAACTTTCGTGTTGTAGAACCCAAAATAAATGCATAAGCTCCGTTCTTCAATATCTTTGAAAAGCACTTGTCCTCGTTATACTTTTCAAGATTGTGCAAATAGCCCTATAGTCAAACTGAACGGGACACTTGTCTTATATTTCCAAGTATCCAAAACTAGAACAATGTGACAACGACATGTCACCAAAGTTATTGTCTTACCAATAACTTTGGTGACCCGTCTCGACCTTACAGCTGTTTAGTGTGTAGGAGCAACTGAACATGAATTCTTGCTTCCTTTTATGCTATCGATGTATCAATCTTGAAGCGTTCAACAGATTTTTTTGCTGCAATATTCGTGCCCGAAATGCGGTATAATTCCAATATTCAATGCTGAAATTTCCAAACTATCCAGCAACTGTGTCGTTTATCTATTCATGTATACTTACATGCTAATCTGCACTAATGGTATTTCCAACTTTTTGAATGACTCCTACTGCAACTGTTTTTCCTTCGTCACGAAGGATGAATCGACCCAACTGCGGAAATTCTTTGAAGGGCAAAATACAGACTGGTTGAGCAACGGACATGCGAGCAATGGCTGCCATTCCTGGTTTTAAGAATTTTGGTCGTTTTTGTACCTAAACCCTGCATTCAGATATCAAAGTACTAAAATGAAAATATTAAGCTAACCACTTGGTTCGTTTTACGATCAACTTGTGCCAACAATTTTTCAATTGTGCATTCCTCGACCGCCGCATGTACATGCATAACACAACTATATCCTGCACAAATGATGTTCTTATAGTCTAAAAGCATAATCTGAGCATCAAACAAAGAGCTTCCCTATCACGAACAATTAAAATCTCGATTAAATTGGTTCAAACTCAAACTTTACTTGAACCAGCGCGTCAGCCTCACATAACACAAACCCCATTCGAATATCTTCTTCCTCAATTCCCTTTATTCTAATACGAACATTATCTCCAGGTTCTGCTCTTTCTACTTCAGTACTTTCGATGAATATTGCATCCACAACAACTTCAACCTGTAATTCTTCAAAACTCAGTTCCTCTCTGATGAATAGAAGTAAACAAAGAACTTGCCCGGTTAGGCATCATAAAGAGATGTTGATCTCTAGTTATCACTCCAGCTTCTAATTTTCCGCACACTACGGTTCCCATCTCTTTGTATTTGTCTGTAACTGGCATTCGCACCTAATCAATAAGTCTAAGTATGTAATAATTCTCTTATTGACGGAGCTTACTTTCGAATCATGTACCCTCTGCGGAGGTTTAAGTTCGTCCAATATCGTTAATAGAGGACCATTCGTGTACCAATTGCATATCGCTGGATCTACCTTCTCCAGCAGATTCTGACCAGTGTAACCAGAAATAGGAATCCAGTAGATGTCTTGAGGCTTCCAACCAATCTACCTCATATCCAGTAAACTACGACTATTACATTACAAAATTATCTACAACTTACCTGCTTTAGAAAAGGTAACAATTTCTCACAACATTCATCATATCGAGCTTTGTTCCAAGTACCATCGGGATTCAAAATACTCGGGTCGTCCATCTTATTCACGGCAACTATTAGTTGTCGGACTCCTGCTGTTTTTGCCAACATAGCATGTTCTCTTGTCTGACCTCCACGTTCAAAGCCTGTTTCAAATTCTCCTTTACGGGCGGAAATTACCTATTGGCAGAATAGATCATAAAACAAACAAATCTGACGTATCATAACTTACGAGAACTGCAATATCAGCTTGTGTTGCACCACCGATCATTTGCGGCACAAAGTTTTTGTGACCGGGAGCGTCTAAAATAGTGAAATGCTTATGTTCAGTCAGAAACTCTGCTCTTCCACACTCTTCTGTCTTTCCTTTTGCACGCTCCTAAGACAACAAATCTATTTGCACGCCCTTCTTTGGTCAAAACTATACAAACCTGTTCTGTTGTGTCCAACGCCCAAGCATACTTCCAAGTTTCACGATTCTTGGCTTTTGCCTCTCTCTCTTATACAGAAATAAGAATTTAAAAATAACAACCTTCTTTCACCTACCAAACTTTTCCATGGTTCTGTCGTCAACCATTCCAGTTAAATATAGAATGTGTCCGGAGACGGTAGATTTTCCGGCATCCACGTGACCAATAAAGACAATATTAACGTGTTTTCTTGAGGAAGAGTCAAAGTTTGCATTCCTGGTTCTCTGCTCATATTCTTCCTCTTCCCATGTTCCTTCTGAACTGTGCTCATCTATCTTCTTTGGTGGTTCCTGAACACTCATCGACTGTAACTGGCCACTCAGCTAAGCATCACATCCCGTTGATATTCATAAAAAAAAGGAGATAACTTCACTTACAGTATCCTGGTCGCTTTCATGTTTCTTTGTATTTCGTGATTGTTCCTCACTGCTCACCAAGTTGTCTTCCCAAGACTCTTGGAAACCAGTGACGAGAGGTTTCTACAATATTTACGACTGAGTTGCAAAACAATGACGACCCAAATAAGCACCACCTTTGGCAAAGTTTCCGTATCTACTTCGCCATTGGAAATAGGTTCATCTAAGTCCTTTGAAAGAAAGCTTTTAGGAACAAACTCTTTCGCTTGAGGATTCATATCCAAGTCGCCAAGCACTCCCAATTCCACCAACTCTCAGTAATGAGTGGAACAGGGAATGTTTTCACAACGTGGTTTTCTAGTTGGGCTTGTAATAGTAGAGACGATGTTTTCTCGTCGATTATGTATTGCATTCGTAAAGAGTCGTTCTAATCGTTCATTTTGCTCCGAGACATTATGTTGAAAAGTAGATTTAAACTTTACAGAGTAGGCTGGTCTGATCACAGTTCTCTATCTGGCGTTCTCTATACAGAACTAGCTTCGACATATAATAACTTCCCGAGGCGCTCAGATATTTTTGAGAAAGAAGAAATTTTCAACTATATTACCTAAGGACAGTATTCGACTGTACCTATTTTCGAATAGGAAATTCGTCATAAACTGTGTTGAACAAACAGAAGTATGGGAGTCAGTTCTTGCTAGGGCAGGCGTTTAGTTTTTCAAATGCGAGCAAGGTGTAAATTAGAGATATCGGACATCCTTTTGTGATAAGCAGAAAAATATCGACTACTTATCAGATAATTGTTGCTTCGGTAGGCCAAACATCGTAATATTTGTGAATTGTGACCTAGAGGGACCAATATCTCTAGCCTAATCAAGAACCCAATTGATTCCGATGCGAAAATTGACACATAGAAATGACCAAGCTTTCCATATTTGTGAGATATTTGTTGAAAAGCCGAGATGGGTGTCTAGGAAAGCATTATAATACAGATTGTAGTTGAAAGATGTCTAACTTGCCGTCCTTGCGTTATAAAAGACACAAATATTCAAAACCCTTTGTCAATAGAATGATTATGATCACCCCATCACATTACAACGAAATTTCCATAAAGTTTGCTGTAGAATGTTGCAAAATAATGAAAATAGTTTCAAACAAGGCATCTTTGTAGTATTCAAGTCATTTTGACAAAAGTGACATATGCAAAGAAATAAATGTAGTAGCACAAGTAACTTTGTTAGTCTCCAAATGGACAACGTGTCATGAGTATTCTCTCAAGTGTGGTAAATCATATCGTTTTGTTTTCTAAAATGTAAAACTGCCATTCAAATCATTTTATTATCCAACCAACCTTCAAAGAAAATAACTTATGAATGAGACCTTTAGAAAAATGGCCACGTCCTTCGGAGAATGATTTCTTTTCATAATCTGGTATTATGAATATGCCTTCAACAAAAATAGGTTAGGTTCATAAAAACAAATAGTAAATGAATCCTATTGTTCTTTCTCTTCAAGTTGCCCCTGATAAAAGATGTTCTTCTGAAACAAAGAAACCAATTTGTTTGAGTTCTTCGGTAAGCTTTTTACCATCCAATTCCAACTGACGGCGAATCTTCTCCAAATCCGATACATTTTCACTATTATTTCCTGAAGAAGAACGACCCAGATTCAACCTTTTCAAAGTATCCTCAGCTTTTCGAACGCTAGAAATAATCTCCGCAGTCATTGCAATATATCTTTCCACAACTTGTTGACAAACGGTATCAACGATTGGGCTCTTCAGATCCTCTTCTTTTGAAATGAGTTGTAGAACATCCCTCAACGGACGTAAAATATTGGAAACAAAAGGAGAATGATGTTTGGGAACAGGTTTTGTAGTCATTCGATAAGCAGCCAAAATTCCTCTCAATGACTGTAAATTTTCCGTGCACTTGGTGACAATCAGATTACACAAAATTTCCTCCACTTGAACATGTTTATCACTACACTTCATCACCGAAGTTCGAATCAACTGTAGAATATCTTGAACAACTTCTTGCACATTGCTGTTTGGCAAAATTGGAACGTCCAACTGAAATTCATGTTCTATCCAACTTGGAAGACACTTCAAATCCAACAAAACATTCAGCAAATCTTTTGGTTGTAAATTCGAAGAATCATCTTTGGCCTTATCAATATAGTTTTCAATATACTTCCTATACCTCGAAATACCCAATAATGACCATTCCAGAAGAAATCCAGTGATTGGCCATATCCAAATCTATTCCAATCATTCAGGCTTAAGAAAGATCTGCTTTAAAATCTATTACCTTTGCGGACCAAGATTCTTCCAAAAATACTTTCAGTCCTTCCGATGCCTCACAACGAAACTTGCATGAAGTTTTTTGAATTCCTCTTCCATGAGACAGACTTAATTCCAACTCATTCGCTAACTGCAACTCCACCGCTTCAAAATATGTACGAAATTGTTCAGGTTTCCAAAAGAAACGATATTCTGGAGTCTTGTAAATGGAATCTTGTGAATACATTACCTTTTCAAATTGCTGTAATTGAGCAAAAATTTCTTCTATCCCTCTATAAAGGCTACAGAAGAGTTTCCCAAAGTCAGTTTCTGGTAAAACTGAAAATCCATATACTTACATATAGAAGCGATGAGGATCCTGCATATTCTCCAAATGAACAATTCTACTTTTCAATAAGTCAACTACCACTGGCAAAATAGAGTGATTGATAAATGAAAAATTCCGATAGATAAAAGAATCCGTTCGTTTCATATTTTCCAAAAAAGGATATCTAAGCAGCTCCTGCACTGCGTCTTTCATTACTGGCAAACGATCCGAAATACTCTCAACAGACTCCAGCCTTTCCAAAATGAACGGTTCAACAAAAGCTTCCGCAAACCAACTTTCTACCTTCCCTATCAACTTTAGGGTCTTACAACACTCGAGACAACGCAGAAGACTTTCCTCCAACTGTTCTACGTCAGATAGCGCAGTAAGGAACCACCACTGCAACTTCTCTTCGGTTCTAGAAACTATGTTCTTCAAGTTTTCTTCTATTTGCTCTACAATTGCTTTATCTAATATTCTTCCATCATAGTCTATACTCTTTGCCTTGCCGATTTCCAACACCAGGTTCCTTAACAGGTTCTCTGTTTCTTCTTCTTCTGGCAGAGAGTTGCTTTGTTCTAATCTTTCCAAAAGACGCCAAGAATTTCTAAGAATCCTATTCTTTCTCTGCAATGCCTCTAAAGCTATCTTCAAATCTGTGTATCTTCCTTTTTCTTCCAAACTATTCGTGGTACTTTTCAAATCCTTAACAACTTCCTTTTCCACTACGTTTAGTTCACTCTCAACCTGAGCAACTTTTTTCTCTATCTTCACTCCATTCTCTTGTAATAGTTTGACTTGTTTGACTACTTGTTCCAGGTGTTGCCGATTTTCCCACAGATATTGCACCAACTCTGTTAATAGCTGTTGAAAGTTTTGAGTGACTTGACCTAACAATTGTTCCAACGAAGTGTTTGATATTTTTTCCAAAATATATTCCGATGCTGAAAAGTTTTCCTTTCTCAGCCATTCTTCTTCCATTCCTTTTGAGTTTTCCAACCAATGTAAAATGTCTATTTGCAGATAGAGATCGATTGATCTTTGGACTCTGTCGTTACTGACATTTTCTATTCCATGTTGTAGAAGCCGTTCTTGCCTATATGGAAATATACTGAGAATGACTATACAAGAGCTCGAAATATGTGGTGGAATTTTCACAACGTGGATATTCCTATTCGTTTGTTTTCTTTGCGCAACCGACACCTCGTTCCGAAGTTGCTTCTCAGCAATACCTTCAAAGTCTGATGAAGAGGAAAAAGAAATCCTGTAACAGTAAGTAATTCTTAAAACAGCACACACGTAGACTTATATGCTTACAAGGTATCTCTTCTACGGCTTTTCCTGTTTCAACAAAGTCAGAAGTGAAAAACCCGATTAATCAAAGACAGCGTTTATCCACAGAAATATTTCAATCTATGATAGATTATGCAAAGTATACATGAAAATTTCTCACATGGTGAATAATTATGGAAACGTTGGTCATTTTGAGGCGCAATGGTATCGCTCAAATCGTACTCCCAGTTTGGTTTCGACAAGCACTTGATACTACTACAAGATGGGAAAAGGTTAGTAGTTTGGGGATATTATTAGCTTTCCTCCAAATGTACTACATATGCTTCGTCGAATTAACGCTTTTCTATCGTTATGATCTTCTTGATCAGGATTGACGTCGTGAAACAACTGATATTTTTGATATCATTTCCATGTACAGATTAAGACTCTGGAGTCCTTGTTTCAGCACCTCGAAGTAATTGTGAAAATGTAGGATATGAATATGCTCATCTTTCTGGCAACAAGGAAAGAAAGTGGTTCAAACACAAAATAGAACGTGAATTTCCATCTTTTTCGGATGAACAAAAGAAACAAATACTAAAGGATTTGACAGCTGCTAAAAGTTTTGAAATTTTTTAGCTATCAAGTTGCCAACAGTCAAACCTTATGGTGGTGATACATCTCCTACAGGTTCACCCTAAACGGGTTCTAAATCATCTATATTATCATCCACCAAAAACTCTCGAAGACTATTATGACTGCTCCTAGTTTTCAGTACTCGGAGAACAAATAGAATAGTCCGCATCTGATTCATTGCCATCATAAGATGAACTTTCTTCATCCTGCATGACTTTCCTTAATGCTCGTTCAAATGAATGGTCATCAAGAGTCTCTATTAGAGATGCAGTTGCTGGAAATCGCGAAAGCAAAGCCTAAAACTCCCATCCATAAAATATTCCAATCAAACAAACCAACACACAAACCTTCTTCACAGCCTTCTTTCGGTCGTTTTCTGTATAACCATTTCGATATTGACTCAGTTCATCCAAATATCTCTCAAACGCCTCATAAAACCATTCCATTTCAAACTCTGCTGAAGGTCTACCACTATCCAATAAAACTCTAGAACTCTTGTTCTCCGATTCATTATAATACTTGGTCTTAAAATGTTCGATCAACTCCTTCACCAAGGGATCCTTTCCTGCAGAAGAATGCCCTGTTGAATTGGAGGCTATGATAGTAGCATTTGAATAGTTTCTCTCTAAATATCTTCTCTTGGGAGGATATTCAGGAGCCCTTTGGAGCATGTAATTGATTTCATTCAAATATGTTTTTGCCTCCCACTCCTTCTCTGTTTCGATACTACTACTATTATTATCCGATTTAATAGAACGACTGTCATTTTTATCGTTGCATGAATCAACCAATTCATCAAAATGAAGATCAATATACTCCAATGAATCGACATCAACTCCCAAAGCCAACTCCGGGTAGATTTCAATCTCATTACGGTTGAAACGACGAGATGATGGAGTTAGAAAACTCGCATGACAAAAAATAGTGAAGATGGGTATAGTGTGTTGAGCCATCTCTTCCCAGTGCTCAAACGATAAAGTGAAATCTCCATACATAGGAATACCTAAAATAAAATTGACATAGCTTTCACCAACTTGACTATCCTGCGGTGATGTGCTCATCTGACATATCGTTTTACTAAATAGACGTTCAATATGAGTCAAAGTTACCATAAGAATAACTTACTAGTCTTCCGAATATTCGTCCCGACCTGAATACAACCTTAAAATAGGATTCCAAGGACGCCTTCCCGGAAGATATACCGTTCCCACTATAAGTGTCTTCTTCAAGTTGATTAATATTTGCCTTGGTACGTCCATCGAGCTTTTCAACTGCGTGATACAGTTTAAAAGCCTTACAACATGACTGGTTTCAATTCTTGGCTGAACATCGGCAGCAGAAAAATTATGATAAACTTTTGCTTTTTTCATAAAGTGCTCGAGTGACTCTATTCCTGTGTTGTACTTGCTAACAAATAACCAATAGGCAGATACCATAAGGGAAACAGTTTTCATAGAGACAATGTCGCAAGTACCGAGCACCAATACCACCCTACATTCGCGTTCTTTCATACCGTTTGAAATCCAATTGTACATCATTGCGGAAACCTGCAATATCTTTAATAGAGGAGGAACGCTTAGATAAGTCCCAAGGGACATATATTGAGGTTCCACTCCGATAGCGTCAAATAGCGATATAGTCGCTTCATATAAACGTTTGCTTTCGTCCAGTGTTCTCGAAACATCTACAATAAGAATGTTCTTAGCTTTCCCACGAACATACTCTCTCAAGTCTTGAATGGCGTGTTCCCAGTCTTTTCTGAAACGGTTTGGAATATATTGACCAGCCATCAAACAATCATCTAAAACAAATAAAGTCTGTTTCTTGGAAGACTTGGAGCCTTTCAGAATCTTAAAACTTGAATTCAACATGGAAAGCAAAAGTCCCAGAAGCGAGAGAATGGGGGACAAATGAAATGGGAACAGATGAGGGAATCCAATCAATAAGAATTCTCTGTTCCTAGTAATATGTTTGTGTGTGTTTAAAACAAAAATAAGTTACAAGGTAAGTTCATACAACATAATAAGCACGTTTAAATGGTTGTCTTCTTGAGCAAACTAATATTCAGTTACTAAACAGGTGTATCCCAATCCAAACACTATCTTCTCCCATTATAAAAGTGAAAACTTAACTTTGTCCAGTAATGGACAATAAAAACTCGCCATAAAACAACAATCAACTTTCCAATACGCTATTCATAGTGCTCTCTGCTTTTCCCTTTCAAACGAATATTTCTTATCGGACTTTGTAGCAGTTTTCAAAACAAAAAATGTCTCGAAAACCTGAATTCGTGCTTCTCTTTGTTTATTTAGTGGTATACATTATTCGCATCCAAAATAATACGAATTTCTGACTCAGGAAACTGCGAATCTAATCTAACCTCAATGAGCTTCTTCAATTTGTGAAGCATCTCCATATTCTTCTGATAGTTGTATTCTGGACGTATTTCTTAAAATAAAAGTCAACATCCAAAAAGTCACCTCACCTGCTTCTGAAAATAACTTTGCAGAATCTGCTTTCTGTTGTTCACAAGTATTCATCAACGACTTTCTGTCAGTCAGCTCAATTAATGTCCACTTTGCATTGCAGTTCTATAGCTTACATTTTCTCAATGCGTTGCAATTTCTCTTGCAAAGAACGCTTCAGTCTCTCTTCATATCTTCGCGATATACGAAGTAACAATATACGAGAAATGACAGGTCCTCGAAATAGGTCTGATGTGTCATTCACTTGCTTCAGCATTTCTTTCAAGTTTTCGATTCTGGACTGAAACAAAGTCTTCATGATCAACTGATACAAAGGACAAGATTTACCTCAATATCAAGGAGAAAATCTTCAGGCCGTTCCATTTCTTGACTAAACAACATGAACTGTGGATTCCCAACTGCTTCATCGGAATCTTTAATTCTTTGTTCTAGAAAACTCTTCAGCTCCAAAAGATCGGCTTCAACTGATTTTCTAAACCCATCATTCATTAGGGAACACTTGAAGTTGCGTTCTTCAACAGACTCCAAAACGGTTGTTTCCTTATCACTTTCTTCTACATTCCAATCATTCAAAAGCTGCTCATGGTTTTGAACGGTTCCAAATTCTCCCCAGTCAATGAATGACTCCAGTTCGACAGGTTGACTTCCAGTTCCAATGTTTTCTTGTCCCTTTCCGAGCACTTGCACGGCATCTGAAGCCGATGAATCATCGGAATTTGCCTTTCAGACTTTTGAGTAAAACCAACAATTTGATAAACAGAAAAACTTACAAAATTTTCAGGATACAACTTCTCTATGTCAGATGATATACATATTCTCAAACTACTTAAATCTTCCATTTCTCTATTTGGCATTAAATTTGTCAGAAACGTATCGTGGTATTTAAGAATGCTAGTGAAACTTTTAGCTTGTAATACAGAAACAATTTCACGAAATATGCTAGGAAGCTTTCTGGTGAAAGAAATTTTGTTCAAATTTTGAGAAAGAAGCAAATCAATACCTCTTCAATTGAAAGAGTTGTAAATCGACATCTAAGGTAGGATCCATGTCGAATGCTTCAAAAAAATTCTTACAGTCCTTAGTAGCATCCTCCAACTTCTTTCGGAGGTCACCTTTTAACCAATTACGGAATATGTTTCATCCAAACAAGTAACTGAAAACTAAAATACCTTGGCGCTTTGTAAGAGTGGAATTTAAGGCTTCTTGTTTGCTCATATCTCTTCGGTTTTGAGGTATCTCAAAAGAAGTCAACTGAGTCATCCGTTGTGCTGTTTCGGCCAGAAGAAGATTATCTTTTTCGTAGTTTTCGGCAATTTCTTCCCTATAAAGTTTGTTAAACTAAATGAATCACGAAGTTTTGAAGAGAATAACGACTCACCAGGCTCGAAGTCGTTTGTCTTTTGGTCTTCCCAGCCAGTCCTTACCAGTCACTTCTTGTCGGCATCTAACAAAGTTTAAAATATCTTGCACCTCGAAGTAATAAATATTATCGGAGGAGGGATATTTTTCTCGTAGCTCTGGATAAGAAAATTCACCACGAAGAACACGACGTCCAACTCGCAATACCTTCGGGTAAGTAGTCCTTCAAAACGGACTTGATGCGTCCTCTTAAATTCTTAAGAGCAATATTCCACTTTCTAGGTATTCGGTTCCTGCTTTTCAACCAGTCTAGTAGCTGCTTATCCGGTATATCGACTATCAATCGCGATGTTTCCGCAGCCATGCAAATTTGAAGATAAATTTTTCAATATGTTATTCCAAGTGCGTAAAGAAAATTATGCCAACCATATCTGTATTGAATACGCACAATCCCGTATGAGGAACGTTATACAAAATTGCTGAATCTGAAAAGAGTAGCTCGAGAATGCTTCTAACAACGATGGCGTTTGAGATAAAGTAACAACTTTGCTAGTAAAAAGCACAAATGGTTTCATTAGAATGATAGAAAGCCAATTTTTTTTTTACTGTTTTGGCTATTATCTACTGTTGAAGGTTCCTAACCAATTCGGTGAAAAAATCAAATGTCAAATTTTCATTATTACAAAAACAAGTTTTGGAGTTTCTCAAAGCTTGAGAGAGGGAAAACTGTAATACTAATGTCTGACATTGACATGACACAGAAAGATACGAGAAATAAATTTATTTGAAAAGAGTACGGAAAGAAACAGAAACCCATAGTACCCAAACTCCTTTTTAAGACAAAGCAATTACTTGTTCAAGTTCAACTTTGAGACAATGTTTCTGAGAGTTTTTTCAACTTCGCTTCTTGTTTCAGGATAGGACACATAGCGCCAAGCAAAGAACGCAGTATACACTATGCCAACCTAACACAAAATCAGAAACCGGAAATGTACTGGTCAGTGTCGCATACCAGTTCCAATAGACTGGGTAGTATTGGAATATGATTCAATGATTCTTCGATAGACCCTATTATTTGCAGGCATATTATGCCAACGAGAGTAGCCAATGCAATTTGACCATAATAGGCAGGTCGAGAGGACACATCACTGAGAAGCTTTGAGGAGTATTCCTTTATCTTTGTAGAGTCTAGAGATATATTTTTTCGTGACGATTCACTGGAAACCGGCGACTTGTTCAATTGCCCATCAAAACTTACTGACTAGGAGAAACCATTCAGCGCTCGACCTCCTGAAACAAAATAGTCAAATACCTTTGAAGCTGTACTAGGAATACTGGTCACTGTAACAGGTTCAGAAGACTTGGTCTTCTCAGTCTCTTTGAAGAAGACGGCTTGAGTAGTGTATACGACTCGTAATAAATTTTGCTTAAATATTCTATTGAGTAATAGGTTCAAGGATTAAACAAAGTTAGTCAAACCTTAGGTTTCGATAACTCTTTGGAAGTTCTACTATAAGAAACTTGTGAAAACTTAAGGTTTGTATGAAATACAAAGCAAACTGGCATAATTATCGCAACTATCTTTTGAACTTTTTGGCGCGTTTTAAATCAAAAGACAAATCGCAAATGCTGTCTATCATTAAATTTTTGCCAATTTAAAGTTGGCCAGGCACGTTGTTTTCAGTGACACAGGAAGAGACTAAGATAGCTACATAAGATCCAACTCCCTAGAGGAAAATAGCTTGTCTATGGCTTGCATGCGGGAAATTATTTCTAAAATAAGAATATTGTAAGCAGAAATATGGATGAGCTACTAATATTTGGAATCTCAAGCTTCTTAGTTATCCAATAATATTTGTCCTTCTATGAGGTTTATTGCCAATGAAGTTTGTTGAAATACGGAAGAGAATCTTAATCGGACTCAGATCCTGTTCGACTTTAAACCTTTATTCTGTCGATAAATTCAACATTATTGCTTTTCGATAAAACGTGGAACGAACGAACTAGCAGAATTTTCAACAGCTGGAAGAAACGCTCCTTGTTGGAACAAAGATTCTATCGAAACTATCCAAGCGCAAGGTTTTACACACAAAAAAAGCTTCATGAGTTCGAAGGCCAGACCATAACTCTAACACAAAGAAAGTCAAGACGCCAAGAGAGCGTTGATTCCCATATTACAAGAATGTGGGAGGAACCCATCGGCAATTTTCTTTCACAATGAATTAACCAAGTTAATGCATTTTACGCACCGAACATATCTCAGAGAGAAGTTACTTGAAGAGAGAAATATCTTCTTTCGACAATTTTACCGTGGCGAAAAACTTTGTAACAAACGCTTCTATTCATTTCGAAGCTACACAATGACATATAGCTATGTCGGAGTATATTATTAACACAACCTCTGCATTATCTCCCATAAGGTATATATCTATATGTACAAATAGTCGGCAACCACCATCCAGTTAGTTTTATTCCGCAACATTTTCACTTTGCTGCTGCTCCACCTGCTTCTTCAGCAAACTAATTTCGTTCTTCAAGCTATCTCGTTCTTCGAGCAATTCCCGTATTATTTTTTCCTGTTCACTAGATTTGAATTCTAATCTCCGAATTTGTTCATTTCTTTTCATACGCGACATTTTTGCACTCCATCGATTCTTCAGAATTCTACTAAAACTTTAATAATTATTCGTAAAATTACAAGCAAACATCACCTTCTCAACTGCTTTTGCTCTTGAGTCAAACCCTCAGTGCTTCGAAGCGTAACTAGAGGGTGTGGCTCCTCATACATAGGTTGGCTTACACTCATACAAAGTGCATTTTCGCCGAATCTTCTCTGTTCGTCAGATATTGAAACCCCAAGGGATGGTTCCACACAGTCGTAATTTCTTGTCCGAGCATATTCACTCCATGGAAGCTGTCGAATCGAGTATAAATTTTCTTCTGAAGACGAAGTTTTGTAACTATTATTGTCATTACGCGGTTGACTGAAACCTGTAGGAGAATTGATCGGCTGTAAAATACCACCATCATGAAACGACACTCTGCTATTCCTATCCGCAATCTGTGGGGATGCAACTGCAGCTGTTTTTAATACTGTCTCTCCGCGTAAACAACCTCCCTGATAACCTGGAATATCTTCTTTTTGACCAATGGCACTAAAAATCTCAAACGATGGAAGTTTAGACTGAGAAGACGAAGTCTTATCCTCATGAAAAACATTTCTCTCTCCCTCTGCATTAGCTGCAGACAATTCACGCAAACGTGCACCATACACGTCAGGCTCCTGATTTGTCCGTAGCAAAACAGGTCGTTCCGTCAGAATTCCGGGAAAATCAGTTTTACGAGAGCTCTTATCCGAGTCGAATTCAAAAGAAATATTATTTCTCTGAACTTCGTTTTGCTTCGGTTGAAAGGTTGAGAGGAAATCCGTATCTTTGTCAAACCGTCCCCTTTCAAGTCTATAGTCTGTCAAATACCTCAATTTCTCTCGCCAGCTTTCAGTTTCTGAGAGAGAACCTTGCCAAGTGTTACCACAAGAAGACTTTCTTTCGTACTTGTCTAACTTGGGCAACTGTGGAAGTATTTCTTGCTTTCGTAAGACGTCCATAGAAATAACACGTTTTCTACGGGATCTCGAAGTTGTTCTGAAAGTAGTGGTTACGAACAAACTGGCGTAAAAGTTTCAAGATGACGAGCTGACAAAACAGCTTAAATAAAACAAAAAGTAACAGACGTTGAAACGACGTGAATATAATGCCGCTCAGATTAAAATCCTTTCTAGAGTTAATGAACGTGCGCTGTCTGCCTTCCACGTATCATTTCTTCGACATTCATGACCATCCATTGTCATCGATTCGGTACTCAATAGGATCGATTTGTTGGGAACACGTTGATCCTTGGATGGAAACAGTTAACACAAAGCAATCGACAAAAATTTCTGGTGCATGAAGATGACACGTAGAAAGCCAGAATCTCTTATAGCATGTATATTTGCTAGTCTAGAGCACTTTGACAGTTTTCCAGTACTTGTAGGCAACTTACAAGTTTTCTAAGTCATAGCATGTTTGAATTACATAAATTACTTGTAGTGTCTGTGAAGCAACAAACAGGCTATTTGAATAATTTCAAAAGAAAGCGAGTATTCAGTTTTTAAGTTTCCTTGTAACTCGGTTTTGGAGAAGAATAGACTTGTACCTATTTTAAACAGCCATATGAATTTGATTAAAAGAATGGGACTTTTTATGATATCTGGAGCATTTAACTGTGTCTTGTTATTGTCTACTCTATTTTCCTAAAGTGTTCTTAGAAATTCCCACTGTGGCTGTCCCTAGAAATACTAACAAACGTAGCATAAGAGAATATGTCATTTTCTTTTAGACAATGTCAACAAAGAAATGATACTCGTATTCTATTAAACAACTCCATAGTTTGTTGTATTGAATTAGGAAACTGTGAGATTACTTCGTATCATTGTATGAATACATCTGATATCCTGACTTTCATGAATTTTCTTATTATTTTTGTAGCCAATGAGTTGCGATACGACAAGGCCTTTTTTATTGCTGTGGCTTTATTTCGTGATGTCATGATGAAGTCTTTCAAAGGATCTACAGAGATAATAAGTATTTGGGATGATAGCTATGTAGATGCACGAGAAGAATGTCGATAACTGGGAACCGTTCTGTTGAGATCCATTACTCAAACAATAGGTGATATAACGATAATAAGTCTAAAAATCAATATGACAAGAAACGGATATACTATGAGACATTACTGCTGCATTCAATTTTACAATCGGACTGTACATGACTTGTTTTCAGCAATGAGCAAACTTCAGGGAACTGGAATGATTTCAGAAATCCTAGCGGTTCCTTGACACTAGTCAAGCTATCTTTTGAGTTGAAGATAACTTCGTTGTGTGCTTCATGGTATTTTATCGTCTATTATAGTAAATAAAACTTTATTACTTGATTTAGGAGATGAGCAACAATGTACAAAGTATAGTTCATGACATGCTAATCCTCAACCAACCACGAAATACTTCCTCTTTGAGAAATCATATTGACTTCTTACATGCAAAAATAATTTGGAAAATTTGAATAAGAAAATCTTCAGATAACAAGTCAAGAATGAGATTCTTCAGTAAAAATGGATGGTATATGGAGATAACTTACTGTACAATCGATATAGAATGGGAAGCGTCGTTTTTTTCGTCGGCAAATGTCAAACCACCGCGATTTTCAGAGGATGCGTCTTGCTTTAACACAAGCGAGAAGAGCACTTCAACTAGGTGAAGTTCCAATCGGCTGCATCATATTCTCTGAAAATGGAGAAGTTTTAGCAAGAAGCGGGAATCGTTGTAACGAGCTTATAAATAGTACCCGACATGCAGAACTTGAGGCACTTCAAGTGTCAAGGCTGTTGTTGGGTGATGCATTCCACAGTGAAATTCAAAAAGCAGAGTTGTTTGTAACTTGTGAACCCTGCATTATGTGTGCTGGTGCTCTACTGACTGTGGGAATAAAAAGAGTCGTTTTTGGTTGTAGAAACGATCGTTTTGGAGGGTGTGGTTCCGTCCTGGAGTTGAACGATGGAAGTTGTGGTCTTCCAGAAGGAGGAAAACCTTTCGATTGTATTGGAGGAATACTTGAAGAAGAGTCTGTAGCTTTACTGCGCCAATTCTATGAAGGTCCTAATCCAAACGCGCCTAGACCAAAGAAGAAAAATAGGAACAACAAACAAACTTCTCTCGAACCGTCTTTTGCTGCAGAAATTTCCTAGCAAATACTTGAAATTTTTGTTCTCTTTGTTATTGATAGGATCCTACTATTGTTCCCTTTTTGGTTGGTTTCTCCACGTCTCAAACTGGGAGCATGATATATTTTCTTCATTTACTATACCTCTCGAAATTTGTCGAATATATATATGAAATTTTATGCCATCCTGCTTGTTTGAAAGTTCTTCAGTTCATTTGATTAGTTGATATATTGCATTTTGCTGTTTTCTTTGAATCATTTCGAAGGAAGAATTTGTCTATGCATCGAGAAACCATCAGTATGAATGTAGCAGATACGGTGAATTTCCGAAGAAACGGGATAAAACTATTTGGAACATTTGCAACAAGTTCTGGAATTTTTGGCCAAGCTGTTTCGTTTATACATAAATCCTTTCTGGCTTAAGACATTACTAAACAGTATTGATCCTTGTGGCGAAGGCGAACCAGAAAGTTTGCTTTTCGGATACTTGACATACGAGCGAATGTATTCCGGAATGGAAGCGTTTTAGATTTTTTACTCATTCATTACTATAAGCCAAATAAGTAATTGTTAAAGTCGTCTTAGTCTGTAAAGGTTACTCAACTACCGAATCTTGCAACTACTGGGCTTTATCACAAAACAACGCTGTTAAATCTATAAAATAAGTTTCCTATTCTATTCTAGTACGTATATCTATTAGCTGTTCATGTTGTTCTATTGCACCTTGGCATACAACAACACGAAAGGTTATAGTTAAAACTATCTCCAGTAAAAGATTTACACAATCAACAAAGCTAAAAGCTCTCTAATATCGTATGTGACACTCCACCTTCCATGGCCACCGAGGCAATGACGCTGCAATGAGGAAAATGGCAAATAACAAACTACTTTCCAAGTAGAAAAATGAACGCCCATGACTCAAAGGTGCCGGTAAGTCTAAAGAAATCGCAAACGCAAATAGCGAACCACCTATAACTGGTCCTGCAGCAAAACCGGCACTTTGAAGTCCTTGTGCAAGACCCAGAGCCAATCCTACAGAAGAAGGATGGACTGAATTCTTGACAATCAAAGCGATGCCTGCCCAGCAACACTGTTCAAAGAACGCCAAGAATATATCAAACAATGTATAAATTATCCAAGACATCGTATCCTTTCTACTCCATCCGAAAGTAACGATCACTGCAGGCAACAAATAGTTGACACTTCCTACCAACAAACCCAATCTGATGGTGTTCACTACACCCAATCTCCGTGCAATATAAGGAAATATGTACAAGGCAACTAAAATTGTTGTGACCCCACTGAGAGTCTGTACACTGCCTATATCAGTGGAAGAAAATCCAAGACCTCCAAAACGAGGTTGTGTGGAGGCCCAAACAGGAATCACCTCGTCACCTGCAAGCAATGTAAAAGAGATCAACACAGCAACTATCAGAACGTGGCGGAAAGTCTTATTTTCGATAGTTGCATTGGTGGGTTCTGGAAGAACCGTACCTTCTTCATCAGGAGAAAAGAGAGAGGTCTCTTCTACAGCACTCTCTTGAATTGCACTTCTATCTTCCTCATCCAATCTTAAACGGTCGACTATTCGTGGTGCTTTGGGTCGAAGAGAGGGAGAAAGAATATTTGCAGTCGCTGCTCCGAAGCTGCCACTCAAACCGTAAGTCATAAAGCTGGAACTTTCACTTTCTTTCCTTTGAGAAGTCAAAGATGAATTACCACGACTTTTCACGAAGTCGTCTGAATAAAACCAATCTTCATCCTCGGTTGTGATCGGTACTTGACTGCTCTTTCCTTCCAAGGTGTTACCTTCACCTTCCTCAGCCTCATCTTCCTTTTCCAGGAGGCTTCTGTCTAATGATCGTGAAAAGCTCTGTTGTGAGGAAGACAAGACCTTACTTCCTCCGTCTAACTCTCCTTCATCTGGCTCCGGTATAGCTTCTGTCAAGTATGGGCCACGGTTCTCTGTATAACTCTCACGGGAACTCCACAAGGAACGCTCATCCCACTCACGATCACATCGTTGCCTTTCACGTCTACCACGAATAGACCTTGCTGTCGGAGAACCTCCCAGAAAACTTCGAGAACGCCCCGTATCTAGCAAGGGTGTTCGTAATGAGTTCTCAACAGAGTGTTCAGGTACGGTTGAAGGAATAGAGGAAAACAAACTTTGGGTCATTCGAGGAGTAACGCCTGCTTGTCTTTCAAATGTTTCCAGCAGATTTCTATCCACATAGCTTCGTTCTTGTTCTCTAACTGATGAATAATCTGATCGTGCTATCGACATAATATCATCCGTAAATGTTGCATCTAATGTTATTCCCTGTTCTTGACTAGGAAAACTTTCTCCTGCAATGCCATAACTGTATTCTGCAGGTTCTTCCCTATTGTTCAACCACGTCCTTTTCCTGCTCTCATCCAAGAAGAAAAAGGCAAAAAACAAATCAACAAATACATAAACTGAGACCAGCAAACAGGGTAATAAATACGGAAAGCGATCAAAAAAGGAGCCTGGAGGAAAGTAGTGTGGAAAATGCACTGAAGGCCGAGATAAGAAGCCACCAATAACTGGACCGATTACTACTCCAACTCCAAAAGTCAGTCCGATTAACCCGAAAGCTGCGGATTCATTGCTAGAGTCAGTAATGTCTGCCAAGTAAGTTTTTGCTACAGCAATATTCCTGTCATTAAAAAGAGAGAAAAATATCAAAATTTTGAATAATGCCATCGTATCTAGTACACGTACCCACTGGAAAGGCCGTGCAAGAAGCGGAAAATAAGAGCAGTGGTAATGTTTGAAGCCATTCCAAAAAGGTTGATGAAAAGAAAGTCTCCGACTAAACCAATAAGTATTACTGGCCTTCGACCGACTTGATCACTCAACGCTCCCCATAACGGGCTTCCAAACATAGAACCAAGCGTAAAACAGGAAGCAATCAAGCCCGAATAGTATCCAACTTCATTTTGCCGCCAATCTGGTATTTGCATAAGGTCTCGCACCAAAAACGGAGCGAAAGGGTACACAACTAAAAAGGTTGACATCAACCAACTCATATGGAACACATTCTTACTTGTGACAGAAAAGGCGTCGGCAAGAACAGCTAAACCAAGAATTACACTGAATCATTCGCAACAAATGTGAACTGTACAGAAAACAAGAGAAAAAGGAACAATACTCACAGTCTTAAAGTAGGAAGTGGAGTAGGCTTTGTAGGTTCTCGAGAATATGTCGCTTTCTTTGGTGAAGCATGAACAGGAGGTGGTGGGGAAAGTGATTGAGGTGCTTCTGTTGCAGGATATTTTGGAGGAAGAACTGAAGTCATTCTTGAATACACGAAAACTCTTCAGTTGTGGCTCTCAAAGCTTAGGCAACAGAAATTATTTCTTCCTTCATTTTGCGGTATCAAAGTCAAACCACTTGAAATCTCCACAATTTTATACTTTATTCCCGAACGATTCCTTCTTTATTACCCAACCAACTCATCCCAAATGAATCTATCTTATCACACTTCTCTATCTAACTGTACACTTTCAAAACATTCTTTCCATATTTTTCTTTCACCAGGAACCGAAAATATTTCAAAGGTTTTGTAACTAGAAGAAGAGAGATCCAAAGCTGCTACAAGAGTATCTGCAACATCCTTACGATTAATTCTACCAACTGCGGTATCTCCTTGTTGAAAGACAATTCTTCCAGAAGGATGCTCATCATTCAATCCAGTTGCACGAATAATGCAATATGGTATGCCACTTGAACGTACGGCATCTTCACCCATTCGCTTTTCATTCAAGATATTACCAGGATTCAACTGTACAATGGGAATATTAAACGACCCAGCATAAATCTGACGTTGCTTTTCGTTCCACTCCAGTCTTGTCACTGCAGCGCTTGATAAAACAACCAAGCGAGGTATTGTTAAAGAGAAGGCCGTAATTTTTTCCAATACAAGTTCAAAACGCCCAGTTCTAAAATTCGGGTCAACCAATCCTCCTAAATCCAACCGGGAAATACCGAAACCTATCATATGAATGGAGCTTTTATTCAAACGATACTTATAGAGATTGGCTCCTTCCCCGAACAATATCTTAGAATTCTTCACCGGAATAAAGTCTGAAAATAAGAGCCGTATGTTCTGCCATTCTCCAGACTTGGTGTCAAACTCACACTGAAAAGAATATTCTTCGGAAGTATCCACCTCATTGTCTTTTAGAAAAATGCGATAACGCCTTCCATCTCCTTTCACTTTTAAGCAAAATCCATCAAACTCAGAAAGATTTAAAGGAACTGTTGATTGAGCTCTTATCTGTGCAACATTTCCATCACCATATTTCATTAAATTACCAGTAAAAATTCCAAAGCCTGTTGAATACCGAAATGAACTAGAATTCGAAACTTCAATAGAACTTTGCTGCACAGGCTGGAAGATATGTTCCATATCGGGAAGAGAAAAGTCGTATACAGTTCGTTCACGTTGTTCCGATTTCCAACTTTCAGCAAACAATTGTACCATATTCTTAAGAGCCAAATGGTCAATCTCACGAGGGCCACCAGTGCCAAAACCAGGAGGTCCACGGGAGCCTGCCGTCCAAATCACTCCATCCACTTTTCCAACAAAACTCTCGAGGCTGTTGCTTTCTTGCAAATCCCTAAAGGTCAAGTTCACTTCTTTTGGCAATTCTGCTTCCTTCACACTTGTTGGGCTTCGGGACAATCCCCATATACGATAACCGTACTTGACCCTCGAACTCAGATTCTTACAAACTAACCTACCCACTCTTCCAGTTGCACCAACTACTAAAATATTCCGTTTTTGCTTCTTCATATCTTCTGTTTGTGCATCATGCCCTTGTTTCTGTAAACTTTTCCAAATAGATCGGACATTCAGACCAAACTGCTGTTGTAGGTCAGCTTTAAAAAGAGGAGTTAAGCTAGTTATTCTTCTCGACTTCCTATGATAACATATACAATTCCTTCTCAAAGCAAACTTGTACGCTTTCTGCTTTGGAAAGAACCGATCCTTTGAAAGAACAAATGTAGCCATAATCTTAGAACAATTCAACAAAATGTTTTGGTCGTTGACAACAACTCTAAGAGGCTACATACGGCAGCCTCTAAGTAACTATCGTTTTTTACGCAGCTCGAGTTATTTAGGCACAGCCAAAAAGGGAGCACCCTGGACACCAGAAGAAGATCAAAAGTTATTGGAATTACTTCGCTCCCTGAAAGGAGTGAGAAAGTGGACAACTCTTGAAGATTATTTCCCAGAGAGAACGCATCTTGCCATTCGCAGTCGGTAAGTTTGTTCTGAAAATATCAGAAAGTGTACTTATATCTGAATGGGAAGTGCTCGAACACTTGTTGGAAGCAGAAGCGTTAGTAGAGCACCTTTTTCGCAAGAAGAAGACGAAAGGTTATTAGAACTTGTAGAGACTCACGGAGAAGACTTTTTAACGGTTGGAAGTTTTATGGAAAAAAGATCTCCATATCAGTGTAGTAGGAGGTAAGATAGGTGGACTCACAAGGTTAAACTTTCCTTTAATTTCCTTTAGATGGTTTCTCCATCTGAAAAAGATGAACGAGAAAGCAAAGTCCATAAGTATAAGACCTGCGCGTCAGTGGAGGCAACTTTATGACAACTTTATTTCTTCTACAACGAATAAAAGTAATTCAAATTGAAGTTGTGATATCGACAGACTGACTGGGAGAAATGTTAGAATGGACTTTGCTTTGTGAACTTGTGAAAGACATTGTTGAGAAACAGCAGTTGCTAGATGAGCACTTATTAGCCTTGCATACTATTATTCCTAACACTGCACGTGAAGTTTTACCTTTGTTAGATCGTTTGTTGTCTTCAGGTTATACCGAAGAAGGTTTTTTTGCCAAGTTCGAATTGTGGCGTTGTTGTTTTGGCGAAATAGTAGTACTTTCTTCTAGTCCAGTGAAAGAGAATACTTATTTTATGATTCTTTCTATACCTTTTTGTTCTTGTCAACAATTTTGCCAGGGTCTGTTTCGCACAAGGAATGCAGGAGATTGCTTCTGCAAGCACATCGTTCTTGCTTTGTTTCTAGTTCAACAGCAAGTTTGTAAAATACGTCACATGTCTGTTGAAGAATGGACCTTTCAGGTTTCGAAGTTGGTACAAGATGGAGCTTGAACTGTATGGGGGTTCTTTCACATAATAGTCTTCAGTATCAAAGGAAAGGGTAACCGAGATAGGTAAACCTTGTGTTAGCAGAGTATTTTGAATATCAGAAAATGCCCTTTGAAACTAGGATTTGTTCTTTTGTATATTTATTTCTGCGCCATGTTTTCGACATCTTTATGAAAGGTTGTTAAGATAACGACGCTTCCGCTTTCATAATGTGTTGCATATGATATCAGAATTTTGTCTTTTTGTCTTTTCACTGTGTTGATCGAAGCTTGTTAAATGCCATACTTTGATTTCATGTACAGCAAGATCTTCTCAGTTTGAAACGAGTTGTTTTGGTTAATTGAATACGTATGAAGGCTGGAAATGTTTCAAGGTTCGTAGCATGCTGAAAGGACTCGAGGCAGTCGACACAAAAGCATAGACGGGATAATATGTAGTTCTCAGTAAGTGAACGAATAAAAGAGTGAGATGGGAACATTTGGCGAATACACAAACGAATCATCAACGAACGTTTGCTTTCTACTTATTTTTTTCCCTCTTTACATATTCTGTATCAACATAAAATAATATAAAAAATTTTTCCTGTCAAACATTCGCTTGGAATAAAAATGAGCAGGAAAACTACAAACTTCAAAAATATTCCGGCTTAATAATAACGTTAGGAACTAGTATCACCGCTTTTCGCTGGAACGACGGCATCTTGTTCGAAGCGCCTATTCTCAGCTTCGACTGGAGAGGCTTCTACGTGAGCGTCTTTCCCCTTATCAGCTTGATACCAACTAACTTCGAAACTACACCTTTGAAGAGCTTCAATAATCTTCTCTTGTAACTTGGACAAGTCTCCTACACAACTTTCCAAATCGTCCGGTCGAAGCAACAAAAAGTATTGGCTGTCATCTGTCTCTCCTGCAACACAAGGCAAGGCCGTGTTAACGACTGTGCGTAACTAAGTATATATTTGAACGAATTTTCCAGGAATAAAGTTTCCACTTCACCTTTGCATCCATTTCGTCTCTATGAATGTTGAAAAGGGGAACTCCAAGCCATCCAGTTGTTTGCAACGTGGTCCACTCAGGCTTCACCTTTTTGTCTCCGTGAGTGATGTCACACGCAGCACAATGTCCCCTTCCAAACCACTTTCGAAGTAGATAAAGAACTTCACCTGGAACTGTTCCGTCCGCATCGTAGACAATGTATAGAGCCTTTAAAGAGCCGATTCTTCGTTCCAAACAAGGACTGGTATCTTCAACCTTTTGTATTCTTTTCCTGGTGTTCATAATATCCAATTCTCAATAAATATCCGACACATCGAGAAAACTATCAGTAGTTACGAAGTTAATGTGTCAAAGGAAACCCAAATTTGCCCTTAAGGGGGAGAATGAAATGATCTCCCATTAAGCTCATTTTTCGAACCCTCATGCATTGAAAGGTTCTCCTTTAAACTCTTCGATTCTTGTCTGTAGAGAAGAACGATGAATTCACAGACATTTTAGTGATGCATTGCACTCTATAAGGACATATATGATATCACCTTTTTACGCAGTATGATCTATTATTTCAAAGGATAAAGCAGCATTCTTTCAAAATATTTATCAATTGACATTTACATGCCCTTCAAAAAATAATGATATTTCCTAGAAAATTCTTTGTAAAGGTTTCTTTATAGAAAACCCATATTTTTGAGGTTTTACGACGATAGAAAGAACAATAATGTTGAAAAAGACAAACAATAGATAACTTGACAAAATTTTTCTAAAAAATACGATTTCTTTGATTATTATCAAAATATGTATAGGAGTTTTGTCTCATGGGCTCAATTACTAGGAAACAATAAAATGATCGAAAAGCTATCTCAACGCTCACTTCAACAAGATTTTATGGTCGCCAAGTTTTTCCATTGATTGGTTCCACTTGTATTTCCACTTACAAAACTGCATAGTCACCTCAACGACTGTATCCATTCAGGATAAGAACCCAGTGTTCGGTACAAAGCAATAAGGTGCGTTCCAGCCCTGCTGAATGATTTTACTTCATAAACTTGACTGTAATCCCTTTCAAAACCAAAGACTCATCTAAAACTCTGAATGTTTTGCTAATCAGCTCTACGTTTTCTAGATAAACTACTTAAAAGCGCATCACTTCGTAATACATATCACGTTCAATTATTGGATTGCCGATTTCGCGTCGTCGTCCTTCATTTCGCATTGGCAAATAGGACAGACGCAAAGGAATCATGGTTTTTGTCAAAGTTGTCAAGAATAAAGCTTATTTCAAAAGGTTTCAAGTGAAACCTAGAAGAAGAAGGGAAGGAAAAACTGACTATAGGGCAAGATTGAAGTTAATCACACAAGACCTGCGAAAGTACTCTTCCCCGAAGTATCGTCTGGTCGTTCGTTTCACCAACAGGTACCTTTTGAATTGATATTCTTGATTTATATTCAGCTAAAGGTATTAAAGGGATATAGTTTGCCAGTTTGTTTACGCAAGACTTGAGGGAGATCACATCCTATCAGCGGCGTACGCACACGAACTACCTCGTTACGGCATCAAAGTAGGATTAACCAACTTTGCTGCTGCATATGCAACAGGTTTATTATTAGCTCGTAGAACGTTGAAAAAACTCAATCTTGATGAAGTTTATGTGGGTAAGGAGAGCGTCGATGGTGAGTTCTTCGAAGTAGAACCACAAGGAGAGCGAAGGCCTTTTAGAGCGTTTCTAGATGTTGGACTTATTCGTACAACAACTGGCAATAAAGTTTTTGCTGCGATGAAAGGTGCCGTTGATGGTGGTGTGGATATTCCTCATAACGAGAAACGATTTCCCAAGTACACCAAGGAAGAAGGATTCAAACCAGAAGAGCTGCGCTATAGAATATTTGGACAACATATTGCCGACTACATGAGACAGCTTGCGGAAGAAGATAAAACTCTTTATGAAGCTCGATTTTCACAATATATCAAAGCCGGAGTTGGACCTGATGACCTGGAAGAGATGTATAAACAAGCACACAGTCGTATTCGAGAAGATCCTTCCTTTGAAAAGAAACCCAAACGTGAAGTAACTAAGCATCGTACTTTTCGTCAGAGAAAACTTACAAAAGAAGAGAAAAAGGAGAATTTGAAGAGAAAAATAGAAAAATTAGCTATGGCAAGTATGACGACAGGTCATGAAGAAGAAGAATAAATGCCGTTTCTATTGTTGCTTATGTCGACTAGTTTTCTTTCCATTAATTTGAAAACTTGAAGTAAGGAGAGAAGACTTCACATTTTTTTCTGCTATTGAAATAGTTCTTCTGTAACTTGTACAGTGTCCTATTGCACGAATGTGATGGCATTTGCTACGTGGAATTGTCCTACTCTACTAAAGACGGGTTGTAAACATTGCAATCCTACTATAAGAAATAACAATACCAACAGACTTTTGAGAGTTATTTGGATATCCAGGTTCCAATCTGTCAACGGTTATCTCCAGAAAATGGTGGTAAAAAGTGAAAGGGCAACGGGTCAAAGTTTTCAAGAAGTAGTGATTGGAAACGGACGCATTGGAAGCTTGCTTGCACGTGCTCCAGGTATGAAAGAACCTGTTGTGGTAACAAGGGGAGAAAGTATACCAGCAGATGGTTATGGACCTATTTATGTTTGTACGAGGAACGATGACCTGGATAGCATAGTGGCAAGAACCCCATCAGATAGAAGACCAGACCTCGTCTTCATTCAGAATGGAATGATTCAAACTTTTTTGGAGGAGAGAAACATTCAAAATAATACTCAAGCTCTAATGTGAGTGTATTTTCAAACTCAGCTATTCATACGGAATTGAATGGGTCTTAGATATTTTGCCGTAGCCAGTAAGGGAGATTCTCCAGTGGATGGTGGTGGTACAGTCGTTTATGGAAAGTGGGCAGAAGCTTTTGCTCAACGAGTTTGTTCGTTGGGTTGTAAATGTTCAGTTGTTGAAGATAAAACTGAATTTATCAAAAAAATGGTCGAGAAGCTATTATGGATTTGTGTTATGGGACCCCTTTGTGCCACGTCTCATTTTACTTGTGGACAAGTAGTAGCTAACGAAACCTGCTTGCGTGACTTGGAAGATTTGGTCAACGAATTGAAGCCAATTGCGGAGGAGGTTTTACGTATAAAATTAGATGATGGAGTTGTTTCACGTATCGTGGAGTATAGCAACAAAGTGTCAGATTATCGAGCAGGAGTGAAAGAAATTGCTTGGAGAAATGGTTGGTTTTTGGAAAGAAAGAAAACTCCTTTGCATGTTTCTTATATGAAAAACTTTATCGGTTGAAACGACCAATAAAAGAAGTATAAACCTTACCATATCTATATATATCTCTCTCTCTCTCTCTCTATATATATATATATATATATATATACCAATGTGTATTACTGAATGCTAACCATCTTTGGAAAACAACTCGAAACATGTATAGAATAGAGAATGTTTCCAAAGCTTCGTACAACACAATTTGGACAAACCAAACGGAACCAAAATTGTGAAAAATGCAATTGTAGAGAGACGTTTCAGAGTCACGCTTTTACATATATCTGCTATCAAAAAGTTGATCCACTTTTCATCCAAACAGGAAATACCTTCCATAAACAACAAAATACAAGAATATGTCATGGATAACCGAAAAAGCAATGTTGCGTTCTCAGTCTTCATTATGAGCTCATGAGAATGATACATGATAATATACAACGTATCCACAGGAACAGCTTCCAAAATTTTCCTATCTTTCAACGCTTCTAAAAAAGAACTATACAATGGAAAGCTTATATCCGAATTCAGGTACTCTATTGCTGTATCAATCGTTACAGATGTCTCATTCAGTAATGCTGCATGTACTTGCACGAGTCGTTGTTTGATAAGCTCAAAACTATCGCAACTGAAACTTTGATATGCAACTCTTTGGACAACACTAGGCAAATGAATAACTTGGTCCAGATTCAACCAAAATTTCTTATTCTCGTGATATATTCGATGGAGAACATGTGAAAAGGTTGATGAGAACTCTGTTACACAAAAACCTAATAATAGCTCGTCCGCTACATTCAGTGATAGGGTATCATCAAAATTATCTTCACTCTTCAATTGATATAATAAATAGTACAACATGTCTTCCTCTCCTTCTTCAGCGTATGTAGATATGGCGTCCCAGGGTATCTTTTCAGAAGAATTGCGATGCTTTAAATGACTTGAATCTGCAGCTTCCAACACAATACTTTCGCTGACTGATGGTGAGAGCCAAAACATTCTTTCCGCAGCTATTGCAGAGAGAGTTGAACCACTATCCAACTTTCTTGTATTTGTAGCCAGGTGCTGTCTCTCGTAAGATTCTAGCAGCTGAACAAACGAGTAATAAATAGACCCTGTTGCTTGAGCACTCAATTGGGACTTGAAGGAAAAACAAAAAGAGGGAATAACTTCATCTGCAGGCTTGGGTGCCAACACAAAGGCTAAATTGTCCGTACATCTTTCAGGGTGATTCTCCAGAATTCGTACTAGACTGGAAACACAGAGTTCCAACCAAACTTTAAACTCCAAAGTAGACGACTTGTGGATAGATTGTAATGCTTTTTCTAGTGTTTGATGTAACTCTTCTGCCTTTCTTGTGCTCAGGTCTAAACACGCTTTGGTAAGCTGATCCAGAAAATAGCAGAAGGTCTGTGATGCAATGACACTCGAATTCCACGACATTTTCAGGAATTCAATGTTACTGAATGAATACAACTTCCCATTCCTATAAAGGACAGCTAGGTTGTCTGACAGATAATAACACAAAATTGAAGAAAACTTGCGAATCTGGTGAATGAATGTTCTGAATTCTGCGAAAAATGCTTATCAGTGCATTTGCGAAACTGCATATTTCTTCCATGTGACTACGTATAATAACAAAAGTGCTTTCGATTGAAGTGTCGAATGTTGTTTCCTGAAGGATTCGTATACCATGATAAATGCAAACGCACATTTTGTCTTACAATGACATTGTTTAACGAACTCAAGAACCACGGCTCACTCAAGTTCCTTTCATATATCCTACTACAAATCCGTGGTATTTTGAGCATATTCAAGCTGAAACAATGCGTTTTCCCAAGATCTAGACAAACCATCCAAGTCCTTTGGTTTGCAACTTCCTTTCACTGCCCAAGTAGGTTTCGGGTTTTCATGCACTGTTTGTTGTTCAACTTCACCACAGCATTTATGTCGAGCTATGGTATTCTTCCGAAACGTCTTTCTTTGCTTCACTCCAAGCTCAAACGAAAGACTGCACTCTCCACTACAAAATACACGTCCCTCCTGCTTTACATATTGCCAGTTGACCTTGGGCATTCTTCTTCTACAGTTATGACATATATAATATAGACCTATGGTGTCAGAATCCGAGAAGCTCATAGTTAACTAAGCAGAATGAACCTTGTTCCACATGCTCGTCCAATCTCACTCTTGATGGGAGAAAATCCAAAATCCGTTAAAATAATGCTTTTTCAAGGAAACCTTCGGCCGCTTTAATCTGTCTTGGAATGATTTGGTTGGGTCGAATGACTTCGCATATATAGGCGGAATCGAATCCACCCAACTATGGCATTGAACACAAACAAAACTCCAATCACAATCAACAACCAACGCTAGGATTACAAGTTGATCTAAAAGCTTCTAAAAACAAATGCAATACGTACATTTTTTTCTATAAAACTTTGTTCTCCTGTCACAGAAACTTCTTGTACTGTCTCCTTCCTACCAAGAGCTACCTTGGGAAACTGTGGTGTCTTCACTTGCCAATACCCTAAAAGCTTTCCAAACGCTTCTCTTCTTGAAAGCCCATCCCTGCTATAATTACAAACACCATGTAATGGGTAACCAGCACCTAAACCAATCCATTCCAAGTTTGCGTCAAGATATACAAGGAAAAGTTCCCGGAAACTCTGCTCCACTAGGCGACACTTTTGATTCCAACTAAGCAAACAATCTTCATAAAAATTAGACTCTAAAGTCCTTACCGCTCTGTAACTCGTAGTTAACCAAACGGGATGCTGCAGCTCACTAAAAGGGGTCTTGGTAGCACGAATAAAGTAAAGCTGATTCTCAAGAGCTAACTGCATCAAATTATCTATTTCTGTAGAAGTAAGATTTATTTCGACAGGCTTCACTGTCCCAAGAGTTTCTTGTTTCAAAGGCAAGTGTATTCGACCTCTTGGTAACCAAGTATGCCCCAAGTCAAAAGAGTGTTCTACACGGAAACTATACTGTTCATTGACACCGACTGCAAAGTCGCATATAAACCACCATAGAGTAAATAGAAAACAAAGTGCTCCAAGAATAGGCGATGGCTTCAAACAGCGCCTCACTACCATCTCCTTTTCTCTTCCAAAAGGCATAATGTACTTTTATGGGATAACATGAATGGAGACTGGATACGACTGCAAAACTTAGAGAAACTTTTCAGTGAGTTGCTAAAAGACAGGCCATCCTTAAGAAAAGATGAAGAAGACGTTCTTTCACTTATGGAAAAGCTCCCAAAAGAGGAGGTCCTTACTATGTTGACTAACTCAGACAGTTTGGTCGCCTTTCGCTGTTCCTGTTTGTTAAGTGATATATTGACCAAAGGACTTTATGCCATTTTAACTGAACAAAGAGAAGGCTTAATAGGAAGCGAAGAAATGTTTAAACTAAGGTTGGAAAGTTTGTTTTCGTCTTTTGCATTTCTAGACCTTTTCGTGACTGTAGAACCAGTGTTCCTGTATCGCCTATGCAGATTCTATGCAAGGGTCTTGGACAATATGGGAAGACTTCTTCAAGAATATTCAGTGACTGACTCCTCACCGGTTTCCGTTGTTGTATTGAGGTTAGAAAGATTGATTTGGAGGCAACGAGATATGCTGTTGTTTCCTCATGGAGAGACAACGACCAGTGTTCCGTATGCATTCACGGCTTATTTAGTGTTGTGTCGCAAGTGGATTTCTTTTTTAACTTTATTACACTCGCCTTATCATTCGACACATTCCTTACTGAATGTTCCCGACTTTGTCCGATACGCAAATACGCATCCAGTGTTTTATGTCCGTCAAAGAAGTTGGGAATTGTTATTGGAGTTACAAAAACGTCACGTGGAGTTTTCAAGAGTAATTTTAGAAGAAGCTTGCAGAGAAGAAAACCTACCATCATTAACGACACTTTTCAGTGAACAGGATAGTGGCACTCTTCAAATGAGTAGTTACTTTGGTTATCAAGCGGATTCTGTTCCTAGTATCCCAACAAAACAGATGTTTCTTCGCTATTATATTCTGGGCCTTGTATCATCTCTCAGTGATCTGTCATGGAATGAAGCTCTTCTTCATTCTACCCATTTGTATTTTGTAGAACGAGTGGATTTCATATTGAAACAAATCACATTTTTCTTGGCTTCCTGGTATGCGCCACCAAAGAGTCATAGTTTGGAATACTATTTAGTGATGTTATTCACTGAACAAGATGACTTGATGTGTATGCTTTTCACAAAAGTTTTAAAGCTATGCCGACAATCTTTGAATTCTGAAGAGCAGCAACATAAGAAAATACCGAAATTATCACTGAATATTCATCCGATGGTATTTTGTTGGTTATATCAAATAGACTTTGATGAATATGTTCTACTTGACTTGATCAATTCGTCTGAAACTGAATTTCTAACTTTCTTTGTGAAGTATTTAAACGCCATCTTATATACCGAACCTGAAGATTTTTTGGGCAATATTCTGGAAGGTGATTCAGGTCGCTTTACTTCTCTACTAGAGAAATTGAGCTCGGTACTAGAACGCCTGCAAGACAAAAACCTTATCCCATTTTGCTGTGAGCCACTTATTAGAAAAATGAGACAAGTATTGCGACATATTCTTCCAATTGCTTCGACACGCGATAAAAAGCAGCGGTCTGAATTTTCAGATAAAGTCTCTCCAAGTTAGCTAATATAGAAATATACCGTTAAATTGTATCTTTTCATAAGATGGAATGGTTTAACTTTTTTTCATTGCTTCTTTTTACGGTTTGCACAAAGGCGTGGTTTGTGTTGTTTTCTGTTTTTCTTTTATACATTATTTATGAGTGTCGCGTGTAGTTAAAGCTCTTAGTGTTCAAGCTATACCAGGCAGACTGCTTTCTATCCTATGTCGTGCTTTTCTGTTGAGAGTATGTTGTACAGATTAGGACCTCAATAACTTCCTTCTTGCTAGAATTTTCTCTTCTTCCTATGGTTTTACTGGTCAGGCAATTGAAGCAATTCAATTCTTTTCAAAATGACGTTATAGCTCTCGAAGAATTACGGAAGAATATTGATTCATAGTTTTTCTAGTTATTATTGAGGAATGGAAGCTAGTCAGTTGACTTACTGCTTCTTGCAAGTATCATTGAGTTCAAGCAGCCTGAAATTCATCCTTCTTAGAATATCTTACTTCACTATCTGTGCTATGAAAGTGCCAATTGGATAACTCTTTTGTCCTTCCATTCTGGATGAATAGCCCAACTCATGAATGGAATTTGTAGCATGTTCAGTACAACTATTAAAGCTTAAATAATTTGAACTGATAGTTCCTTGAGTTTTTTCTAATGGAAAGGAGAAGAGTAGTAGTAAGTGCACCTGGTAAAGTTATCTTGTTTGGTGAACACTCCGTTGTTCACGGAAAGCTTGCAGTTGCAGCAGCTATCGATAAACGTCTTTTTATTTCTTTAGAAGAGAGCAACGAAAACACAATTGCCATCAAGTTAGAAGGATTTGAAAGGGAAGACAAAACAGTAGTTTTGAGTACTGCTTTGTTGTTGTCTTTTTCGGAGAAACTATTCGAAAATCTAGTTGCGATCGAGTGGAGGATGAAAGACACTTCTAACGATCTTTCACAGCCTCCTTCTTTTCTCTCTTCTTCTTTTCAAGATTTTCTTGCACAGCAAGGGAATGTGGACTCTTGGATGAAAAATGTTGAGCAGTATTTGGAGAGTCATTCTTCCTATCTATCTGCGAGTAGCGCTATTCGTTCGGCTGTATTTCTTTTTGTCGTTTGTTATTTAATCATATTGGTTTACCCAAGGCAAACAGAGAGTACAAGGGGATTATTGGTGACTGTGCAATCACAGGTAAATGAATATCCCTCAATGATGTTTGTTATACTGATAGAATACCCAGATTCCTGTGGGTGCTGGTCTCGGATCTTCGGCATCCTTTTCTGTGGCTCTTATCACATCTCTTTTAGTATTAGCTGGTGATATTCAGTTACAACAATTATCGGAGGATATTTCTGGGACCCTAAAAGAGAGCATCAATCGTTGGGCTTTTCTTTGTGAAACATTTTTGCATGGAACTCCATCAGGTATGGATAATACAATTGCAACATTTGGAGGCTTCCTTAGTTATCGGAATGGGAAGAAAGAAACCTTTCAAGTACATTCCGATATTCTTCGTTTCATTGTTGTCGACTCTGGTGTGCCTCGAAGCACTCAAAAGATGGTATCCAAAGTATATCAGAGATATCAAGAATTTCCAGAAATTGTGTCTCCTATTTTGATTAGTATGGATGAAATTGCTATTCGGTTTATTCAATCTGCAGTATCTAATCTTGTTGGGGACAGTTTTTCTCAACAACTTGCCACACTAATGAAAATCAATCATTATCTTCTCAATGCTCTTGGTGTAGGTCATCCACTGTTGGAAGATATAATTTCCATTGCCCAAGAATTAGGATTTGAAGGTGCTAAACTAACTGGAGCTGGAGGCGGAGGTTGTGCTATTATCCTCGTTGACTCTGGAAAATCAATTGAACATGTCGATACATTGTTGAATACTTTACAATCCACTCCTCATGGCTATCGTTGTTTCGAAATAGTATTAGGAGGAAGTGGTGTGCAAATACATCATCAAACGAATTGATTAGTTGTGATAGGAAATGAATGTTTGTCAAATCTTACAAAGTAAATAATCTCGTTCAACGAAGGATCTCCTATAACATTTGTTTTATACTCCTGACTCGATGCTTATTGTTCTAGTAGTTCTGTTCTACTCCAAATGAACCTCCCTGGAAACTTTTCAAGGTTATTCTTGAGAGTTGCTTCGTAAATGTTCCAAAGACAGATGGAAAAGTTGTACGAATAGATTGTAAATAAGAATAGGGAATATCTCAAATGACTTGGTGGAATATTTGTCGGAATGCAAAGCAGTCAACTAAATATTCTCAACTACTTTCAATATTCAGTACTGAAGATTATATTGTTCAATATGTGCCAAAGCGTCGTTCTCATTTTATTTCTACTGAAGACGCTTTCGGAAGACAAGACTCTCAACAAGAGAAACCTAAACCTTCAGTCTATCGCACTAGACATCGAGGAATGGAAGTCATCCAAGATCCTTTTACGAATAGAGGTGCAGCTTTTAGTTGGGATGAGCGTGAAAGACTAGGGATACGGGGTTTAGTACCTCCCAAAGTCCAATCCTTTGATGTACAAGCCGAGAGAGTTCTTAGTCGAGTAGACGCACTTCACGACCCGCTCAACAAATACGACTTTTTGGTGTCCTTACTTGACCGCAATGAAACTCTTTTTTATCGAGTGCTGACTGATCACTTTCAGAAAATTGCGCCAATCATTTATACTCCTACGTAGGTATTCGTTCTATTACTATTTCTTTCTTGGGTTGAAATATGACAAGTGTTGGTTTGGCTTCTCAGAAATCGCAAGTTATTTTTAGAAGGCCGAGAGGGATGTACTTTTCTAAATATGATCGAGGTTGCATGAATACTATGGTTTACGTAAGACAACCATCCCATAACCACCTGAAATCATAACTGTATATGATGTACTTAGAACTGGCCTCAAGATCAAGTTGATGTCATCGTTGTTACAGATGGCAGCCGTATTCTGGGGTTAGGTGACCTTGGTGCAAATGGTATTCAGATTCCGATTGGCAAGTTGGCTTTATATGTTGCTGGTGGTGGTATCGATCCACGTCGAGTACTGCCAGTCGTTTTGGATGTAGGGTGAGTAGTCTTTGGATTGATAAAATGATATATGTGCACATGTATTGAATCATGACAGAACGAATAATGAAGCATTGAGGAAGGATCCTTGGTATCTAGGAATCGCTGAACCTCGTATCACTGGCGATGAGTATTTTCGTTTTGTGGATGAGTTTATGGAGGCTGTCTATTCAAGATGGCCACAAGTGATGGTTCAGTTTGAAGATTTTGCCAATCCAGTGGCTTATCCATTGTTAGAAATGTATCGCGATAAATATCTTTGCTTCAACGATGATATTCAAAGTACTGGAAGTATTGCTTTGGCATCCATTTTGGCATCTTTGCGAGTGAGAGGACTTGCTACAAAAGATATTGTTAAGGAACGAATTGTTTGTATGGGTGCAGGTAGTGCAGGTTTGGGTGTATGTGAAACGATTATTCAGTGCATGGAAACAGAAGGTTTACGTTCACATCAAGCATATCGTCAATTTTGGTTGTTGGATGATAAGGGTCTTCTTGGTAGAGGTAGAGTGGGTTTGACTCCGACTCAAGCTCGATTTGTAAGAGACGACTTACAAGATGGCAGTAGCTTAGAAGAAGTTGTCCGAATAGTGAAGCCTACCATTCTTTTGGGTTTAAGTGGTGCTGGAGGCGTATTTACGGAAACTGCAATTCGTGAAATGGCAAAACATGTGGAAAAACCTGTCATCTTTCCACTTTCCAATCCAGTCGACCATGCCGAATGTACCGCCTCACAAGCTATCGAATGGACAGATGGACGTGCTATTTTTGCTAGTGGAAGTCCATTTGATGACGTTGAATATCAGGGAAAAATATATCCCATCAATCAAGTAAGTTTATAGCTAACTTCATTCTTCATATCTTTCATGATAGACTAGTGTAACAATGTATACAACTTCCCGGGTATGGGTTTGGCAGTAACTGCCTGTCGTATTTCACATATTACAGATGATATGTTTCAAGCAGCAGCCAGACGCATCTCCAGTTTGAGTGGAGAGGATAAGGAACGATTGTTTCTACCTTTGTCAGACCTTCGAAAAGTTTCCTTACAAGTTGCTACAGCGGTTGCTGAAGTTGCTTATGAAGAAGGACTTGCAACTGCAGAACCTCCTAGGAAGATGACCCTGCATCAGTATCTGCTTTCTCATATGTGGCAACCACAGTATGCACCGTTAGTACCTCTCTGATCTCATATGTTTAGTAATAAAGGCAAATATTTTTTCATCTTTTATTCATAAAGACCAGAAAATCGAAATGGTAAATGATCCTTCTTACGTTGAGAGAAACCTTGCAAGGCCCGAGTCCAGATTCCACTGGGTTTCCAACGCTGTAGATAAGATAGACGATCCAAAACTTGTCTAGCTAAAGATTCCGATACAAATGTTTGTTTGTTTTCAAGATATTCCATCGCATACAACGCTTCCAAACTATATACACTCAAAACGGACTCGTATCTTCGCATTACATAATCATCTGTGTTCAAATAACCAGTGAGAGGTCGAAGCCACACGGGTCCTAATAAGCAAGTTTCTATATAAATACTCCAAGCAGCAAAAGACCCTGCACCAGGAATTAAAAATGGTTGCGAACTATTATTCATAGGAAATTCGATGTGGCTCATTCGAGAAACTTGCATTGCTTGACCAGCATCTGCAACAACAATAAGTGGGTCAGCAAGGCCTTTATATACACTCTTGGAATATTTCGATATAGAGTTGTCGGGAAGACTAACTGGATTCGCACCAAGAACAATGGGTTCCTCATCCAAGCAACTCGATGACAAACGTTCATCAATACTAGGTAACTTGTGTAGGCTGTACGAGAAAAACTGCAAAGGATGAGGATTCTCTTTGCTTTTACTAAGATGCCTCCAAAATGAATCCACATGTCCACTTTGTGCATTTTGCCACATACTATTCAAATTTTCCTGAACAGATTGACGCACACGTTGCAAGAAATGAGGATATAGTTCATTCCTGCCTTTGCCATTCCGACTTTTTGACAATGTTGTTGTAGCCTCGTTTCCCATCTCCTTCCATACTTGTGACCAAATATTTTCTATTCTACTGTTGTCCTCTTTCCAACCTTCTGCAGTTGCACATACAACAGCTTCTCTCGCTACATCTATTACACCCAGTCGCAACCACTCATAAATTGCAGCATATCGCAAAGCACTGGTAGGTCGAACATTTAAATGCAATGCAAACTTCACAATCCAATCAAATGCCCAAGAACTGCAACCTAAAGAAAGCGCTCCTTTTACTAGTTCATATAATGGCAATTGCAATTGACTCAAAGCAATGTTGGCTCTATTCTTTTCTAAAAGACGATAGATTCGTTCCAATGTAGAAAACTGCTGCTGATGATATCCAGTTCTGATCAACCTTGCCAATAGATAGCCATCTGGTTGCCAGTCTCCTCTTTCCAAGCCTCGAAAAAGAAATTCTAAAAAATCATATGGGACTGAGTCTTGACAATTTTCAATCGCTTTTAAAAGCATGACATATACTGAGCTATTTGGATAAAGTCCGTTCTCAATCATCTTCCTTAACAATTCATATCCTCGTTGCAAGTTACCTTCCACTCCGGCAGCTGCAATAAGACAAGCAAAAGTATGTTCATTTGGCTCATAACCGTAGAGTAAAATCTCTTCGAAGATCTGTTGGCATAGCGCAACGTCATTGACTCGCAAGCAACTCCGCATCCAAATATTCAGTGCTCTCAATGATGGTTTGCCGAGCTTCTCCTTCATTAACCGTATCGACTTACTCACACCATTAATATCATTTACTTTGGCATAAGCATTTACCAAAAATTCAAAACTGTCTTCGGTAGGGTTGATTCGAAGGACATTCGCAGCATAAAACAAGATTTCATTGGCAACATTTGGGTGACCACCACTTGCTGCAGCTCTTATCATTTCTCTAACAATCCATGCCGTAGGAAATACTCCGGCTCTAAACATCCAGTTATACATTTCTGGTAGGTCGGCAAGGATTTTAGCTGCCTCACTATTGTCTGAAGAAAGCAATGGATGACTTGGTTGCACGCGATTGATCATACGCTCACCTCTTGAATGTCTAGTGAGCGTACGCATCAACAACTCAAAAGTGTAGTAATTTGGAAGTTTTCCGTATTTGGAATAAAGCCAAAAGACGAGTTTTGCATACTTCCATTCTCCACTGTTTTTAGCAACTAGTAAAAGTTGGTCTAAAACTTTCGATGAGATAGGAACATTCCTTCTGGCAATGAATTTCACCGATGCAAGTGCTTCATCAATACCAGCACTGTTTGCAATCTCAAAAACAATAGATCTTATTGCGGCATCGCTTGGTCTGTGACCTAGTTGAAGCAAACTATCCAATACGCCTAAAATGGAGTTCAATTGTCCATCTCTAGAAACAGCTACTAACAGTTCAGACAGTGCAAAATCACCGTATTTGACATGAAACTCTCTCTGCATACTCTCAAATGTCCCACAAGCTTCCTGGTAATGATTACTATTCGTAAAAGCACGCATAATTGCAGCAACAGTATATTCATCAGGTCGCAGATCTCGATTCTTCATTTCTTGTAGAGCATCTAAACTAACATCATGTCGACCTACATGTGATAATCTGCGAAGATAATGATTAAAAAAATTCACTTGAAGCTCCTTGTCTAAGTGGTTGATAAAAAGCAAGGCCCATTTGCCATGATCCAAAGGGTTCTCACTAATCATTGCTTTGGCTAACTGAAGCCAAGTCACATCCGACGTTTGTTTTCCTGTTGGACATTTCAATAAAAGTTGCATTGCTTTGATAACATTTACCAAATGAGTATGAGTCTCATTTGTGTAAATATCAAACAAGACGGAAGCTGTCTCACTATCGAGATCATTCTCCGTAGAAAATAAAATATTCGAAATATAATCCACCTGAGGCTCGATTCCCATACCACTATAGCATAGAATAAGTTCGTACAGAACTTTTCTGACATCCTTACATTCTGACCATTCTCTGACTTGAACTAATTTTTCCCATCTTTCCCATAGCAACAAACAATCCCGATATCTTTGCTTCCTGCGCAAAGATTGACTAACCTGAAGCATGGTGTGTTGATCAACCAATTGAATAAGCTCATCAGAACTCAATTTGTCCACCATCCAGTTGAAACGGGACTCTTCATTCAAAGCTTCTAATATGATAGAATTGAATTGACTACGATCAAGAGACGGTGGATGCAAGGATTCCTCCGATATATTTTCAGGAGTAACTATGCAAACCAATGGGAGCATCTGTTTGTATTGAGGGTATCTTTCTTTGAGAATTTCACGTTGCTGAAACCAATCGTCTCTATACAATAGCTTTCTAATGCTTACAAATACTTTCCTTTCGAAATTTGCCTTTTTGGGATGCTGCTCTCTTTCTTGCTTTCCTTCATCGGTACTAGTCCACTTTGTATGACTTCCTGCTTCACTTTCACCAGGTTCGTTCAACGGGACGCTGAAAGTTGAGTCCAAGTTACCTGCATTTCCTAGAGCTCCAGCAAAAGCGAGTGGTTTACAGTGAAAAAATCGAGGTTTCAAGTTGTTTCTAATATCGGAGCACCATCCTTCTTCTTTACAGAGTCTTCGTCGAGACAAGTAACCAGGCAGTTTTCGAAAGTTACATCTACAACTAGCCATGAACAAAGAAAAGGAAAAAACAGTATATGCTACTATCTGCCTATTCCAACATATATTCCTCAACTTTCCAAATACTTCACACTCTGTAACGATTTACAGAGCGCCAAGAGCAGCTACTCAAAAAGAGTTTTGCATTGTAAGCCAACTGTAAATCAATTTCATGAGCGTTTGTTAGAACAGCAACTTTAGTCCAGCAAAAGTCTTGGTAAAGGATTGACAAGATATGAATACAGGAGAAGATTCTCTTTAGTATTGTACGGTACACTCAAAGAACTTGTCCTATTGAGAAAACCTAATATCCATTGAGCAAATTGAAGTGTGTTGAGCACTAGAAAGGGCAATAAAAATATCTCAATTTCAACTCAGTAGGTTCTTAGAGTGGTTTCCATAGGATTGTATATTCTCACTATGCAAATTAGGGAAAGGCACTCTGTCCTACGCATTGAGAATAGTCTAAAGGCATTTTAATAAAATGGTTCAACTAACAAACATATGCACTAACGATTGAGCATCATGAAAACATTGTGAAAAATAAGGAAATGTCTTGGTAAAAGTATTTGCCAATATGTCTTTTGAGGTATTGCTATCCACATCTCCTACTTCCCGCAACTTTTTAGAAAAGTCTTCCAATATATTGGCATTCAAACTAGTATTCTCAATCAGAGAAGGAAGCAATCTTTCTGGATTATCCTTGTTATTGAGAAAACTAGCAATCAGCAAAGCCTTGGCTTCGTTTTCTTCCAAAGTCACCTGACTATTGTTACAACGCCTCAAAAACTCCTCCACTTTCTTAATATCTGAAAGAAAGTCAGCAGCAGCATCCTTACTAAATGAAAATACAAACTTGTCAGAACAAAGGGAACTAAACATAGTAGCGATGAATAATGAAAATGAATGACTATCTCGTTCGATTTCATAGTGGCTAAAACTATCCCAGGCTATCTGAGCCAAATCAAATCTTCTAGTCTTTACGCATCCTAAAAGTATAGCATTCAAGCTATTGGTATCGAAATCTAAGGATTTCTCTCTTCGATGTCTCCAAGTTCGAAAACTTTGATATACATGTCCATGAAAACTGGCAAAAGTTGCCAAACAATTGGAAGATTCAAGATCCAATTTCCTACCACTTTTTACAACATCGCCATGAAAAGTTACAATTCTTTCCATTCGAAAAGGAGCAACTGCTAATTCTCCCATGACCAGAAAGAGTGTCGGACATAATGTGAATACTCCTCTTGATTCCCACTTTCCCAACTGTTCAAAGCCTTGCCGAAACTTGTCACGGAAAATTAACGCCGCTAGATAGAGACTATAAGAATACTCATTGGGAGTCAACTGAAAGCGATTCATCTTTCTCAAAAATTCCATCACATCTCTATATCGACGTGCTTGAAAAGAGGAAAACATAAATGCGTTGTACAATGAAGTATCCATAGAAACACCAGAGCGATCTGCCATATCCAACAAATTCTTTATGTGAGGCTCTCTACGTTTCTTTTCCAAAACACTTAGAACCAACTTGATATGTTCGGCCTCAGGAATGACACCACAGTTTACCAGTTTCTCGAGACATTCAAATAAAGAGGAAACCGAATCGGCAGCAGCACATACTTGTAACACTTTGAGACCCATTTCTGGTGTAGCACTAGACCCAGCAATATGGAGAATGCGGATGGCTTTCTGTGGGTCTTTAACCAGAAGATAAATGTTCAAAGCCCTTTCTATACTGGCGTCCTCCGATGTCTCTCGTTGAAACACATAATCATAAACAGTAGCAAGTTGTTGTAACTGAGTTTGGGATAGTCTTTCATAAGGAATGAGGTCGAGTTCATATGGTTGAAAAGTAGCTTTTCCTGGTACTGAACAAACGAGCCTTATAGCTTGCTCCAAATCGTCTTTTTCTAGCGCTTTTTTAAGAGCACTGGTAAGTGATCTTCGAGCAGAACTCAAAATCTCTGTCGTAGAAGCTCTATTTTCTGTTACTTTTAGGGCTTCCTCGTTACTAGTAGCCAACGTGCGATACTTGGGCCCACTTTGTGAACAAAGCCCAACTACATAACAAGGTTGAAAGCGATATAAACTACTGAAATGTTTTATATACTTCCTTATATTAGAGCTTTCTTTTACAAACAGCTTCCTACTTTGTAAGATATTCCACGAAAACTTCATATCGTTTCAATGCTATCGATGAAGAGAATTAATCTAATTATTGAAAGAAACTTATAGGAGAATAAAGACATATGATGTCTCAATGGTAGAGAACCCTAGAAGACTTGTTCTGTTGCTTGATAAATATTCATAACGGTTGTGTAATGATAAAACAATCACATATGTTCCCTTCTTATGAAACCTATTTTGCTTTATTATTTCTTATTCAGTGAAAATTTCACTTTCTCTCATTGAAAGTTGCAATCTCTTTCAAGTTTTTTAGAAACTTTTATTTGAATAGTTGTAAAGAACAAATGAATTTTGAAATAATACGGGAAAAGCGTTGGATGACTCTTCGTTGGAATGCAAGTCCATTCCAGCAGTATGTATTCGTTTCTAGTGAATGGAGTTTTCCAACATGTTTTGGTTCCGTATTCTTATCGATATAGCAGTTGTAGGAATAAGACAAATACTCAACGAGAATATGTCAACGTGACTTGTGCTTTGGGAAGACACTTGATCCGATTCCCGAATTGGAGAGACAATAAGTTGAATATTCTTTCGGGAGAATATTTTGGATCAAGTAAAAATATTTTGTTGCGTGGTGACAGCAACGCATTTGGTGGAAATAATGGCGGTGGTAACAACTCAGGTCATAACCAACGCAATCAGGGTCCAGAAGGTGGTAACAATCCCTTTGTGTCTCTTTACTTGAGTTACATCTCAGCTTTAGAAGAAAGACCTATCTTGACCAAGGCTATTACAACTTCCTTGATCAATGCATTTAGTGACTTGGTAGCACAGTGGCTAGAACAAAGAGGGCAATCGTTGTTCCACTGGAATATTCGAAGAACTTTTGCTTTAGGTTTTTGGGGTTTTATCTTTATGGGACCTTTTTTCCATAACTGGTATTTAATACTGGAGCGTCTCTTTCCAAGTGGTCGATGGGCTTTTTTGAAAAAGATTATCTTGGATCAAGTAAGTTTCTATTTCTCCATACTTGTCTATAAGTGAACTTGATTCAGACCTTTGCTGCTGCATTCTTTAATATAACCTTTTTCTTGGGTACTGGATTTTTGGAAGGTCATAACTGGCATCTGATTGTAGACAAGTTGAGACACAAATTCTGGCCAACTATGTATGCCAACTGGAGAGTTTGGCCTCTTGTTCAGTGCATAACTTTTACAGTGATTCCTTTAACATTTCGGGTTTTGTGGGTGAATGTGGTTACTGTCATGTGGGTCATTTATTTTTCAAGTTTGGCTCATTCTCATTAAGAATATATTCACACGTCTCTTGACAAGTTCAATGAGACCACGCAAAAGAACTTTGAGGTTTCTTTATCTTTGGAAGAAATATCTGCGGATTGAAATAAAGGATTTCGTTTGTTCCTATCTGGTGACGAACGCTAAAATTGTCATCCATGCACTGTTCTACACAAGTTTCAAGCATCTGAAAAACAAATACTTTTATTATACTAAAAACAAACATTGACACTCTCTCATTTTTGCAATACAAATAATACTCAAGCATCTGACACTGCAACTGGTTTGTCGAACCGACGATCGGACTTTAAGAATGCAGCAATATGAGAACGATTTTTCATCTGATTATGAATTCCCTTTAGCTTAGGATAAGAATCAAGTATCGTCTTCTATGAAACAATGTGAATTTCCAATTCAACTAGAACAGTACTGATCTCATCTCACCTCTTCTCTCAAAAGAATGTCCAACACCTCAAACATATAATAATCTGCAAGAGTAGGCTCATTACAAACAACAAACTTATTTCCTCTGCGATTCACAAACTTTTCTACCAATTCTAACTTTCCTTTTGCTTCTTGTACAAAGATATCCATTTTCTGTTTCCGTTGAGGATCATATATGTGCTTTAGGTATATGCTATGGATATCGACAGCCATATCAAACAGCATATCGTTTAAAGCCTTCTCTTCATCTGTTTTTCCATATTTGTCATGTTTTCTGGCCAAGTATCTTGCAATCGCTCCGCTCTGAGCCAGGTGTAGGTTGCCATCTTGAAAAATCGGAAACTGTCCAAAAGGAAGTTTCTCTGTACCACTATGTTTGGCTTTATAACTTTCCCAGTCTTCAAAATTGACTATCTTGCTTTCATATGGTATTTTAAGGTCTTCTAGAAATAGGCGAATATGTTCAGCTCTTCCTCGAATAGGAAAGTAAGTTAGTTGATACATTTCGGAGTAGAAAATGAAAATCGATGACTTTTGTCCATGGGATGTGGAGTATTCCTCTAAAGAAGAACTGTGTGAGACTCGTGATTGGAAAAAGGTGTCTCAAGAGAACGCATAGTTTGAATATCTTCATGGACAGCAAACAACAACATAAGGCTGCATTGGACGATGTCAATCAAAAGGGTCACTTTGTTCGAAGAGAGTCCCAGTTCCGCAACTGGATTTCAAGAGAAAAAATAGCAGACTTTGCAGCAGAGCCTTGTAGATATCACTTATATGTTTCTCTGGCTTGTCCTTGGGCCCATAGAACACTAATTGTACGTAAACTGAAAGGCTTGGAACCTGTCATAGGTTGTACTGTAGTACACTATCATATGGACAGCATGGGCTGGAGATTTATAGAACCAGGAGAGAAGGTTCCTTTCTGTACTCCTGATGAAATAAATGGCGCCAAAAGACTCCGGGACATTTATTTTCAAGTAGATCCTGGATATGACGGAAGGTTTACGGTACCTTTGTTGTGGGATAAGAAAAGGAAGACCATAGTGAACAACGGTGAGTCACCCTTTGTTGTCAGAAGAAGCTCAACGCGGATGGTTGTTATTAGAGTCTGCAGAAATTATTCGAATGTTAAATAGCGAATTTAACGAATTTGCTGAAAATCCAGCTTTGGATTTATATCCAGCGGAACTAACATCCAAAATTGACGCTATCAACGGTGTTATATACGAAGTAGGTTGTTTCTCTTTGGATGAGAAAAGTACTGAAGAGTTACAGAATGTAAACAATGGAGTTTACAAGGCAGGTTTTGCTCGCACACAGGAAGCTTATGAAGAGGCAGTTACCACTTTGTTTCATGAACTTGAACATTTGGAACAAATACTTTCTAAATCTCGTTATCTTTGTGGAAACCAAGTGACTGAAGCTGATATTCGATTATTTACAACTCTCATTCGATTTGATGCCGTTTACCAATATCATTTTAAATGTAATCTGAGGCCTTTATACTCGTTTCCCAATTTGCATGGGTTTGATACTTTTTTCATAAGTTACCATCAAGAATATTTTACTTGTACTTAGGTTCACTTTGGACATGTATCAGTTACCAGGTGTCAAAGAAACCGTTTCTTTCGAGCATATTAAGAAACATTATTACATGAGTCATCCGGTATGGTTGTTGTTTTAGATGTGTAGAGGTAGAAATATCTAACAATCCGGGTTTGTGGTTGAAATAGACGATTAATCCTTTTGGTATAGTTCCAATGGGTCCTAAACTGGACTTTTCTGTTTCTCACAATCGAGATACTCAATTTTCATAAATCAGACTTTGTTCAACTGAAATAGAGCCTTTATTCTTCTTCGGCTATAGTACTACACATTTGAATGGTCCATTCATTGATAGACAACCTCGATAAGAGACTGCTCAGTTCTTCTCGAGATAGACGTCTTCTTCTAGTAGGTGTTGCCAAAGCACAACTATCTAAACATCCCAGGCATTCATTCTCACTCTCCTGAACTTCTTTATCTGGAATTTTATAAGAGGAGTCCTTGGAAGTTGTATATTTGGACAGATGCCCTTTACCTTGCCTGCATTGGAATATTTGTTTGAGACTATGCTGCAAACTTTTTTTTGTTTTTCGTTTTGTTGTAACTGATGATTTGCCGTCTTTTCTATCCTTTTCACTCAAGTCTACACCAAAGCAGGACTGGGTCCTATCCTTATTGAAAACCAAGTGCATTATACACAGCATCAACACTCCAAGATAGGAACAACTCTCTGACAGTCCGATCAATTGAAAAGGAATACTGTTACAGATGACAGACATCCATCCCATTGGAAGAAAATTGACTTTTCATTAAGAAACGGTAGAGAATCTCCAGGGACCGGGTCAGTTGCGGGTCAAAGAATTTTTTGGATGTGGCATTTATCAAACCAATACTGAAATTCTGCCACGTTGTACGCGCCCCCATGTAAAGACTCTTTATAGCAACTTTTGTATGCTTATCAACTTTGTAATAGCGTTACAAGTTGTGAAATATGGGCTTGTATATCTCTTAACAACCTATTCAATGGATAACAACACAAAGGAATCATGGACTCGTATCTTCGTGGTTTATTCACCTTTTATTTTCCAAATGGGTGGTGATTCACATGGATAGAACAAGTTACACGACCAGCATCAAATTTCCTTCAACCTCTTAACGACGATATTGCCATGACTATCGCATACACTTACAGAAACCTCTGTCCGCGTATTTTGTAAATGCAGTCGCTGCTCTATCAACTGTTTATCCGGCATAAGCGTCCTGTTGTTCGGTGGAGGCTCCGATAAATGATATTCCTCGTGATCAGCCTGATCGCCGTTTACCAGAAATGCAATATGGCGTATACCAAATGGAGCAGTAATCATAACCGCTTGGGTTGCCGAATCCCGAGATAACTTTATTTGATCTTGGTCAACTAGTCGGTTCCACCAACTTGCAGGTGTAGGTGATGCATGATAGTAACCCATTGGATTTAGATATTTATGATAGAATAATCGAATAGCAGAACTGCGGTCAAAAAAAGGTTCGTCAGCCTGAGTGATGACTCTTCCATCTTCAAAACCAACAAACAGCCGATTGAAGTGGTCTATTGAAAACTCTAAGTATCTTGTCCTTTCATTTTCTTGAAAGACCTACCAAAACCACGAGCCATTATACCACCACCTTTCCATCCCAGTTTTCCAGTAGGATGTGGCAACGAAAGACAGTGTCCGAGTTCATGAAGTAATGCTCCAATGGTGGTTGCAGTGATTGACCACATCTTACCTCGTCCTCCACTATCATCAAATAAGGACTTGTCACAAGGACGTTCATCCAGAAAACGTTCAACGACTTGTTCTATCGTTTCAGGCCAACTGTAAAGACAACCACCACCAAAAAGTGCTAATCTATCACCACCAAGAGCAGTATGAGCTTTTGCGACTTTCGCGTTGGGATCGTATCTCGTAAAAGACATTACAACCAAATCAATAGTATCCTCTCGATCAGGTAAACCTTTCAGTTGCTCATGAATGGTAGACCACAGTGAACCATCTTGCAAACGAAATGCTTCCTCATCTGTAAACGAAAAACGAAAAGTTGTTACAGGAGGAATGGCAGAAACGTGTTGTTGGTCAAAAATAAAAGTTTTCCTTTTTAACCCTTGTCTATACAGAAACTCAGCAGCTGCAGTTTGAATAAGAAGGGCCGCCATTGCCAATCTTCTTTCACCCTGAACACTTGTTCCTCGGTTATCCTTAGAAGAGACTTGAAAACTGCCGTCACCATTTCTCGTCAAGCCATATACTAAGCGAATCCGGTAACGAGGTTTTTCACAAACGTATGTCATAACTGTTTCCACACTTTCCAACAAATCGTCTGACTCCGTATAAGTACATAGTTTCAACTAAAAGACCATTCTAAATAGGATAAAACAATAGAGAACAACCAACCAACTTTATTGGTTCCTTTATTCAACAAACATAAAGCCTTGAAACGTCCGTTGAAACAAGGAAACCTATTTTCCTCTTCTTTATAGTTCTTATGAATTCGGATATACCGTGAAACAGAAGAACAACTGTGCAATATCTTTACATGAGTTTGCTATTTCTTAAATAACGTCCAAACCTTCCTTCAAAGAGTACTAAAGGATAGAAGACACTCGCATCCGATGTCCAGTTTTCTATGACAATCGTCATTTTTCTCTCGAGCAAAGCGACTCAGTGGAAGATAATAACTAGATAAGTCTCTCTTTAGGTTCTTCAAAGCTATGCAAAGCCAACTTTAGAATCTACATAAACAGTGCACATCACATTTCTACTGATCTATGGATTGGAGACTTGTTCCTTGGAAAACTCGACTCCCAACACAGTGAGTGGGAGAAACTTGCTTTGTAGCGTGTTAGCGCTTGTTTGGAACTATTCATTCCAAGCGAATGAAACCCTTGGCATATTTAAACTAGCCAAGTAGGGCAGTTTCTTCTGTGTCAAAAGGGCGTGAAGGCGAAAAGCACAGTGTCCCAGCTATGGCAACTGTCGCGACTCAGTCACGCTAAAATAAGCTCTACCAGCGGACCTTACAATGCTTCTCGCGCGCTATTTTAAGTATTGTAGATCATGCAGAGCAACCTTGGAGCCGTTTTTATGTCAACTACACATAGAAATGAGGTTGCTGTTGGGGAACAAAAAGTTTCGTATAAAATAGCAAGTCGCACTCTCACAAGTTGTTCAAGACATTCCAGCCATTCTGTCAGCAATGTTATATGCAAGAAGCTTTTCTATGAGGTCTACATGGGTTAGAAGCATTCTCCTACAGCAATATCGCTTCAGTCCCAACTCGTCCAAGGCTTGGCACTCGGTATAGTCTTTGTCGTTAAGTAATTTCACATACTGTTCATATTTGTTTCCAATGACCTGAGTTGTTTCTGTTTATGGTCTTAGCTACTCAAAGGAACCAACATACCTTGCCACAAGTGAAACAACGCACCGGAATAATCATCGGAATAACTTCTAATCAAAGACAATTTTCTCAACGGGACAAGGTCCTACAACAACAATGCAATCATCAACCTTTATTACACAACACTTATTTCAAAGTTTGAACGATAACTGATCCTTTCAAGCCTAATTCACTGATTGTTTTGGAGTCTTCTGACAAAATTTGCCTTGGGAATTGTAAACTGAGTTCAAAGGCGGCGTTGGATGGTAGAGGTCGGGCACTGGATACAAACCTATCAAACACGACTATAAACACTTCACAAAATAAACAAGCATTTCCAATACCTTCTAATATCTCCCAAAGTTTGGTCTTCATTAAACCTTGCCACAACGCGAGTACCATCATGCAGCCTGATTTGGATCGATGTAGTTGGCTTGTTCGGATCCAGCTCCGATGGCTTATGCTCCATTTCTGAACCACCCGACTCCGTAGCAGAGGAGGTTGCCTCATAACTACTTCCCATTCCTTCCGAAAGTCGATATCCTCGCCCCGTAAAAGGCTGCACTTTCGGCTTTGGAGGAACAAACTCTTCATCCTACGGAAATTCAATCATGGCGAGCAGAAAGTTGTATTCATACAAAATACCTTCTTGTCTACAAGATTGATCGAAACATTTCCCATTCCAGGCTCCTCCATCTCACGTGGAACATATCCGCTTTCCACCTCTCTAAGGAACTGTTGATTGGCAGGGTCATCATATTCTCTCAAGGGGCCCTATGACTCTGTAAAAACCCAAAATATTCAAATGCACAAACTCTGGGAAACAAACCTCATCAACTTGAAAGCCATTCTTATAAAACGTTAATGTTTTGACCACATTCTTCTTCCCCATTACTACTGGCTGTGACAAGCTACCTGCCAGGCAAGGTTTTCAACAACAGTTGACTGAACAAAGCTCACTTACTTCCGTCCCTTCCGTCACCCAACCGATAGCCTGCTCCTGTGAAGCGCTGACGATTACTAAAGTCGACATCTTCCTCAGGTTGCTCATTATACTGCATAGCCTTTTCAAATATTTTTCTCGTCAGCTCGTTCTCGTTGTCATTCCTAGGGGGTCTTCTAGGGTCTTGTATCATTTGTCCACTTCTTTCTCCTCCAGCATAGTAATTCTTTCCACTTTCTTCTTCTGGGGAAGGTTCTTCTGGTAACAAATCGCGTAGTGAAGCAACACCTCCTCGCTTTGGCTGTCTCGAAGAACTGCTTTGTTTATCCGTCATAATGTGTTTTTCCTAAACAAATAAAGAACGCATAAATGGTTGAAAAATACAAAGAACTACACAATTACTCGGTAAACTGTTTCTCTTGGTGGCGATGACTCCTCAAATACTTCGCTAGCTCGCGTCTCTACTTCTTCACAACGAGACAACTGTTCTTCAGGCTGTGTTTCTAAATAAGTATTCAAAGCTGCTTCTGTGTCTCCTCCGCAACTATCCAGAAAAAATTTTGCTTGTTCTGTTGATAAACCAGTTAATGAAACTATTTGTGCAACTTTGGCATCTTCCGACATGAAACAATGGGACCAACCGACGTATCCACACTTGTGTTCAAATTGATGATGTGCGTACAAAGCTTGACTAACGACTGCAAACTGGAGACGAAATACAAAATTTCGAGTGAGAAAGCTAACAACTGAAAAATGACAGTGATGGCTTTTCAAATAAAGGAGAATAGAATGAGAAATTGGCATTTTCAAAGTTTGTGACGACTTTCACCATGATTCATTTCATACTAGCGCTGAATATCAGAGGACAAGTGAGACTCCATCGTTTCTATTGTTTCACCGACTCAGAACCGGATGAAGGAGTAACAGGGAAACAAGGAGAACTTGGGAGAATACCAAAGCCAGTATTTAGATTGGAAGGCAGTGCAAGCAAATCAACTGCTTCCTATCCTTTGGTCGTACGACTTGCGCCCAGTGTTAATGCCGAAATGACCAAGTCCAATTCATCAGATGACTTTAAGAAAAAGAAAGTAGTAGAACGGACAAAGTCTTGGAACCTATCACACGCAACCTCAGGTTCGGCTTTGATAGATTGGACTTCTGACTCTTCAGAAACGCTTAGCCACTCGGTGCCCACTTCCAAAGTCCTTGCAAAGAACGGAGAAAAGAAACAATTGTCGGAAGATAGTGTCGACTTGATTGGTTTGTGGGCATCGGACCAGGAACAAGGAAACAACACCCATCGTTCGCGTTCTTCTATCAACAACACAGATAGTAATCAATCAAAGAACAACCATAGAGAACTGGAACGTAGTACTAAGGAAAGTTTAAAGAAGCACTTTATTTCGTATCGACTTTCTGCAGACGTGGAAGACAAAAGCCCACTGACTCCTGCCAAGAAAGCCTTTATCGATCAAGTATATGCTCAAGTGGTTTCCAAAGATTATCAAAACTCACCCAATTTTATGAGCGTAAGACTGACATACTCCACTCAAGCGGATGCTAATCAGTTTTTTCGTTTAGTTTCAAAAGTATAAAGTCGTGTTTAGAAGATACGCAAACCTTTACTTTATTTTAGGAGTCGATAGGGACGATGATGAATTTGCCATGTTGGAGTGGATACATTTGTGGATGGAAGTAAGCAACGAGAGTTTTTACAATATAGTAGTTGGAGTGAAATCAATGTCGTTGTATATAGGTCTTGGATGAATACTTTGGGGATGCAACTGAGTTGGATCTAATGTACAACTTTTATAAATGTTATATTATACTTGATGAAATGATTTGTGGTGGAAACATAATAGAAACTTCGAAAGACGTAATACTTACTCGACTAGCTCAACTTGAGAAGTTGGAGAAGTAAGAGAATAGTTATCTTTATCAGTGGAGTTATTGGTTTCTCATATGGTTGAACACTCCAACAAGTATCATATCGTTACCAACAAGAGTTGCTTGTCTCCACTGAAATTTTGTTTGTTGCGTAGCGTTGTGTGGATAGTGAGTGCTTGGAAGTCCGTCTACCAGGAACAATGGACATACCGTAAGAACCAACAGATCAATCAGAGAGGGCTGAAGCACAAGAGAGCGAATGATTTGTGCTCCTCCTTCCACCAACACACTAGGACAAGATTTTTGATGATTATCGTCCCCCAAGTGATAGTGCCACTTTAGTTGTCGAAAGATATATTCTAGACAGAGTCCATGACTAGTGGTAGATAGTGGACAGGAGAATACTTGTATTCCATGTTTTTCAATTTCTTTTCTTTTTTCAGATTCATAGGCGGCTTCACTAGTAAACAAAAGAGGTCTACTAACAGTATGGTCTCGAAGTATCAAAGACGACTCCATAGGTATCTTTAAGGAAGAATCCAATATCACAGGTATAGGAGTGGTCGAAATTTCGGCCTCTTGTGGGCAGTGTTGCGACTTGTTGTTTACTCCATACCGCACAGTCAGTTGAGGATTATCCGTTATTACAGTGCCTATACCAACCAGTATGTATTCATGACAGGCTCTGAGTTGATGGGTAAATATAGTGCTTTGTAAACAACTAAGATGGGTTCGTCTTCCAGGCACCGCAATATTTCCGTCCACCGACTGTGCATATGAAAGAGTCACCCAAGGTCTTTCTACACAGTTCCTGCCAATGCTTTTCCACTGATTGATTTCCTGTATCAAACTTTCAACTTTTTCATCCTGTTGAGAGAAATCACCATGATGGCTATCAGTTCCTTGTTCCATGAGGCTGAGGGGGAGATTATCAAATTGCTCCAAGAGAATGTGATTGCTTCAGAAATGGGAGCGCAAGAAAGTTCTCCTTGGTTTCTGTTAAAGGATGCTATTGTAAAAAAAAGTTCATTTCCTTTCACTTTTGGTGTTACCAGCTTTTTCATTTTGATATCTCGTATTTACTAGGATAGCTTTTTGTCAATATCTTCTTTGGAAACAAGTAGCTTTATAGCGATCTATTTTGTGGCAAACTTCCGAAAACAGTTGTATCCAAAAAACTTGTTCATAAATAGCACGTTGAGCATATAAAGTAAGCTGTTCAAGCAATAAAATACACAATACTATTTCTTTGGAAATTGTTAAGAAACGGCCTGAACCTCTTTTACTCAAGGAAATTCGTCACAGAAATTAGGCATCTATATCTGTTGCGCACTTAGAAAAGGAGCCACTCATTATTACTGTAGAATAAAACCACAAATATTTATTTACCAACACGAGAAAAAGTTGTATGAATGCTCTGCCTCTAGAAAGTTTACAAACCAAAAACTCTTCCATTATATACAAAATTTTAAATTTTAAACTTTCCATAGAGGTAGAATTCAAAAACAATCCTATATACAACTCATGTACACAGCAAAAACATAATTTGAAACTTCGCTACGAAAAACCAAAAAGAGAGGGATTATAAGCTGGTCGGTTGTAAGACCCAGTTATCATCTTGTTCTTCCTGTAAGTTGTCTACGTTTGATTCACTTTCAGCTTGGCTCAAGGAGATTCCCAAAACAGAGGCTCTCAAACTCTTATAAGAATGAGGGGCACATACTGGGCAACTCACTACTCGAGCACCCTTGCAAAGCTTACATGGCTGCCCTCCAGCGAGTCTACCAAAAGTAAGCAACTAAAAGAATACAGGTAAAAAACTGCTTACCGTTCGTCAACAACTGCCCAGGGGTGAATGCCGTAACCATTGCAGTCAAAGCAACGAACTTTCCCAGTGCCTTGGCAAATAGGGCAGAATCCTATATTCCCGTCGAACCAAACTGGTGCTCCTTTACAACTTGCTCCCGACTTTTGGGTGAACTTAAATTTGAGTGAAGAGGACTCTGCTGTCTTCATGCTCAGTACAAAAACAAAGTTGTGAATACAACGCCTGTTAAACGAGCGACCAAAAAGCCTATCAGAACCCCTTTTGTATATATGTCTGAACCATGGAGTTTCTCGTTTCCTTGAAAGTAAAGAGTCACTTTGAATAACGTATAAAAAGATTCCAGAAGTGGACACTCCACCACCCATTCCACAGTAAACCGCCAAAATATCAATTTGTATATTCTTAACTGAATATGAGAGAAATTCGACATGCCCTTCGATGTCCACTGGACAACCCACTGAGCTCTGGACACTGAGAAAATCTATCAACGTCTATCAAATGGTTCCATTGCCAAACTTGAGATATTCAAGGTAGCTACTACTGAGATGAGTGTACAATTTTCCTTGTTGTTTACATCACACACTTCTATATTTCTTCAACATCATGTTCATTGCTAAAAGGAAACTCATATTTGCAGATATATAGAGTACTTGTGTATACATTCCTTGAGAATTATTAAACAGTAGTCATTTCAATCGTTGCTGCTCTTTTAGGGGATTGTTAAGTTGAGTTTTGAAGTCAAACGAATTTATCTTGCTTTAAGTGCAAAGTGGAATGTACTAAGAATACATATTATGCTTCAGGAATGCGTCAACAAGCAGTCGTTGCAATGAAGTGCTTTAATGCCAAAGGGGATATACAATTCAATGTCTACAGGGTTCTCTGATTCCTATTAGTTACATTTAACTTCTATTGATTGTTGCGATAGTCAGGTGAGCTGCCATTTTAGGTTTTACCATCACTCATTGACTCGCACTGCATTGGAGACATTGGTTTTTCGTGGTATGTTCAACTTTTTGTCATGACTCGTATACTTTTCATAACACATTGTGCACTTTGAGAAAGCCTTGTTTGTGATGTGACGGTATGATCTACTCACTCTCAAAAGAAATGTTGAGAAAATCCGATGAACAACATATGAAGGGATCATTGGAGAGTTGTTGGATCCTGTTGAGCTACTCGTTTCGTGTCTGGTATTCCTCACCGAGGCGACCTTTTCGACAATACCGAATAATGTGTACAACTGTCAATACTTTTCCAGAGAAGGAAAGAGAACAAGGTTTGGTAAAGCAAGCGCTTTGTGGTATCACAGAACAAGTACAGCGAATCTGTGTTCAGTGTGGTAGAGGAAACGATATTCCTAGATTAGTTGCAGTTTCAAAGACAAAACCCCCTTCCTTGATTATGGAAGCTTATGATGCCGGACACAGACATTTTGGAGAAAACTATGTTCAAGAGTTGGTCGAGAAAGCTGCAGCGTTACCAAAAGATATTCGATGGCACTTTATTGGACACTTGCAGTCAAATAAAGTAAAACGTTTGCTAGAAATTGACAACCTTTGGATTGTAGAAACAGTGGATAGGGCAGAAGTTGCCGATGCGCTGGAAAGACAGTGTGTGAAAGTAGGTCGTTCCTCCTTCAACATCTACTTACAAGTGAACACTAGCAATGAAGAGACCAAGTCCGGGTGTTCTGCTATTCAAGTAGTTGATTTGGCTAGACATATTCTCGAAACTTGTCCTCACTTGTCGCTCAAAGGCTTCATGACGATAGGGAGACCAGATGTTTCGCAAGTGGTTCAAGATTTTGAAACACTAAAATCTTGTCGTGATAAAGTGGAAAAGGAGTGTCAACAGAATAACTTGGAGCTTTCTATGGGAATGTCTAACGACTGGAAAGAAGCTGTCATTATGGGAAGCAATAATATCAGAATAGGCTCTGCATTGTTTGGCGAACGACAAAGAAAAAAGTAACTATGAAGAGTACCAACAACTACTTTCGGACTGCCAGTGCCAACCAACTAAAAAATACTTTGTCACTGTTTTCTTCTTCTTCTAAAGTGAGAGTTTTCTTACCCCAAAATAAAGCCTAAACCTCCAAAAGGTGTAACTGCACCCCATTTTCTATTTCCAGTTAACGTCTTTGGTGGAGTTAGTTTTGCAACTCTTCAAACCAATATAAAGAGGCATACCAATGTGTACAACGAACCCGAGAACAAAGCTATTCCGAGAGTAAACAAAGACGCTGCTACAAAAGCAGGCTTTCCATCGTTATTTGCACAATAGGCTGCTGCACAAATAGCCAAACTATGTATTTGGTGATAATTCGCAGCTCGGTTCCATATTTCTAACAAGTATGGATCAGTAACCCGCGCACGAAGCCCGTGAGCGCCAAAAGCTCCTAAACCTACAGCAGCTGCTCCACTCACACCTGCAACCTAACATCGTAGTGTATATGAATGTAAAACAGTTGATGGGTAATCTTCATATGCCTTTTTTCTCACCTTGAACCAAAAACTTGGACGTTGCCAAAATGAAAAGTCTTTATTCATTGGATTCTCTTTAACAGGAATGGACTTAATAACTTCTTCCCCATAATGTCCACGCCTTGGCTGAAGCGTGACATAAGAAACNAAGACTTTCTGCAGATAAAGGCGAGATATCCAGTCTATTCAATTCTTCTTCAAACGGCAAACACAATGTTTTCACAGCCCCAGTTAGGTTAGTCTGTTCTTCAACTGAATCATTTCCACGACTAGCTGCAAATTCCATACTCTGACGTTTGACTTCTTCTTCACATCGCGTGTCTGTACACCAAGGAGCAAGAACCATTTTTTTTGAATCTATCGCTGTCATAAAGTCATTCCAATTGTATGCAATACTGATACAATGGTCACGAATATTCCTTGCTCTTAACAACATTTCCTCTTGCATCGTGGAAAGCAGTTGTGTTATTCGTTCACATAAATCATTCTTTAAAACAACAGTCTATTATCAAAGTCAAAAAAATTGCAATATTCAATAAAACACTTTCAACCAACCCTTTCTCCAGTATCACGACGAACAATGACCACTTCATTTGAATGCATCTCTTTCACTCCAACTTCCACTCGCAAACATACTCCTCGAAGTTCCCAGTGATGAAATTTCCACCCTGGCGTCTTATCGTTTCGACTATCTAACTTGACTCGAATACCTCGAGTTTCAAGCTGTGATGCATAAGTTCCACATTCCTGTTCCAATAAGTAATTAATTTCATCCTGATTGACTCGAATTCGAATAGGAACGACGACAACTTGAATGGGAGCCACATTCGGTGGCAATACTAATCCTTTATCATCACTGTGCACCATAATCATTACACCTATAGATCGCGTAGTTAGGCCCCATGAGTTTTGGTATACTTTCTTGCGAGCTCTGTTTTCATCTTCAAAAGTTATATCAAACATATTGGCAAAATTCTGTCCCAGACAATGACTAGTCGCCGCCTGAATAGCTCTTCCATTATGAGGTATAAAAGCTTCCACAGTTGTGGTGTATAAACCTCCAGCAAACTTTTCCTTTTCTGACTTCAACCCTTTGATTACAGGAACGGCTAGCAAGTCTTCATATACGCTACGATAGAGTTCAAGAATCTGAAGAACTTCGCAATCTGCTTCTTCCTTTGTAGAAAAAGCGGTGTGTCCTTCTTGCCATAAAAACTCTCTAGAGCGAAGAAATGGTGTAGGATGTTTGAACTCCCAACGTACCACATTATTCCACTGATTGATTTTCAGAGGCAGATCACGATGCGAACGGATCCATTTCGCAAAAGAAGGATACATAACTGTTTCCGAAGTAGGTCGAACAGCTATAGGCTCTTCTAAAGGAGAGTCTCCACTCTTAGTTACCCAAGCAACTTCCGGAGCAAATCCTGCAACGTGATCCTTCTCTTGATTCAGTCGAGAAGCACTTACGAAAATGGGAAAGTATGCATTTTCAACTCCCAGCTTTTTGATTTCTTTATCAAAATAAGATTGTATGGATTCCCAAATTCTATAACTCGCAGGCCTCAAAATGTAGCAACCCTTGAAATAGTTATTCAAGCATTCTATACATAAAAGATGCAAAACATACACTTATATCATAAAACTCTATTAATTCTGCTTTCTGTACCAACTGGTTGTACCACATGGAAAAATCCTCCGACTTGCGAACTTCTAAACCTTCTCTGGATTCCTTCTTTTTTAGGTTGGAAGCGTTCTATAGAAGAGTGAGAGATATAAGCAACTATTTAAAAACGTAAACAAACCTTGGCTTTTGGTGACGGTACTGGTCCTTCACGTGTGGAACCATTTTTCTTCTTCTGGGGTAAATTACTAGCAGCCATGGGCTCACCAATTGAAAGTGGACTGGAAGCCGGTGGTGATGAAGAAATAGTACCTTGTGATATTCTCAATGTGGTTAATTCTATTTCAGAAGATTCGCCTGCTTCTCTATCCATTCCGTGTCTTATTTTACGACGTCGTGTGGAAATAGAGCAATCCAACCGCCCCCAAAAAAGGAGTTTCTTAATGTGATGATGTTGTGCTCGTTGAATATCATTTCTATCCAATCTCTTATAGGAACAAGTACAAAAGAATGATTTGATCCTTTACAATAATGTACGAATACAGAACTATGAAAATTTTCAAATTTTATTCGTCGATACCCAATAGGATACAAGTAGCCGGTAAATAATTGCTGAGTTCTCTGCAAAGTTTCGTTATCGACCACATTCTCCTACTTATGAACTCTTTCTTGATAACCTCTGTAAGAGATACAAAACCTCAACCTGTTTGGTTAATGGAATAATATGCTTTCGATACAACTCTGCAATAATTTGTGGTTCCACTTTATATGTGTCTAAAGCTCCAGAATCATCAATATCTCTCCCATATGCTGAAGCTTTGTTTATCACTCTTTTCGCCAATCGTTTTTCTACCTATATCCAACCATTCACTCCTTTCCAAACATATATTCTCATAAAGGCTTACTTGCGGATCTGTCAACAGCTCATTCAAGGCATTCGTATCTCCATTCCTGATATGCTTCGAATATTCTAAAGGATTCTCTCCAAACTTAGCTTCAGCAATAAATTTGCCATAGTGAATACGTTTTGATATCGCCTGTAGACAAGCAACGTCATACATTGCACTGGAACCATAATTCTGATCATCTCCAGCTTCACAAATAACTGGAACGATGTCTTGCACATAAACATCATATATCTTAAGATCTGGGAGGAGAATACTAAAATAAATATACATAGAGTATCAAACAAACCTTGGAATTGAGGTTGATTGTATTCGGAACGATTGTTTCCGGAAAAGACAACGGAGGAAGAATAGGTTCAGGTAAAATATCGGGAAAGAATGCTTGTTCATCGGGACTTGTGTATCTTCTAACCAAAGCATAACCCTAACAACAACAAACCATGAGATACTCTACAGATCACTTCTACTACAACTAACCTTTTCCAGTTCACATAAAAGAAACTCCGTGAATGAACCACTGAATCCGGGAATCTCGATCCCTCCAGGACGATATATCACCTTTTAGAAAGAGTAGAACTCAGAATGGCAAAACAAAGAAAAGTTACTCTCACGTCGTTGGTCATAAACTGTGCTCTTTCTACCAACGCGAATATAATACTTTCTTCTTGTCTTATTAAGCGCTCTCTCAAATCTTCTAACTTGAGTCTTTCTCCAGGAGGCGGATTAGGAATGCCATGATAGTCTGGAGAAGATGAGCGCCTTCTTGACAAACGAGTAGGAGTTGAAAAATCGTTCATATTCCTATTTTCACAACTTCGAACGACGAGTTTCTTGAAGACTTTAGTATGAAGGGAGGGACCGTTTCGTCGTCGACCAAGAGAGTTTGCCGGTTCCCAAGAAACTGGAAAGAGCAAACGAGTACTAATGACAAACATAATCCATGGCATGGGTTGCCTATCCTTCTTTACTGTTTACTGACTTTGTCTACCTTTTCCAACTCACCTTCGAGGCCCTACTTACAACGACAATCTCGATTCCTCAACTTGAGATTCTTATCCTTTCATCGATTTCACTACTTTTCATGTTCCCATTTCGAATGAGCATAACTTTTGTGACAGTAACAAATACATTTTGATAGTAAATTTGTCCCTCATGTATTCACAATAAAGATAGCTTTGAGTATTCTTCCCTTCCTCGAATAATTCTTTAAAGAGACAAGTATAAACTATTTACTTGGTACTCGAAGCTGTTAGAGTGGGATAACTTGTATATGTATAAGTTCAAAATATTTGCATTTCAAGTTAAAAAATGCTAGCTAGCTATCTTTAGTTTTACTTGCTTTCATAGTGCTAATAGGGTGACTGTAACTAATAAAGGAGGATTTGAATCTCGGAGAATACTTGAGAATAAAAAAAGCACTAACTAGTAATAGGTTGCTTTGACTTTATATTGTCTCGAAATTTCCACTTATATAGCTCATCAAGCTGTCCCCCAACCGATCATGGATCCCAATGGACGTCCTACAGACAAACCGAACAACGGAATCCGTCTTTGATTGGTGGTAGTGTGGCTGTGACTGCCTTTCTATGACAGATATTATTGATATTGCTGCCGAACCTTATTATCAAGCAAGGATGGAAAACTCTTTTAATACGCTACGACACAGAAGACAGACGGTTTCAGTTGACTTGAATAAGCAAAACTGGTCCTATATAAGGTTCAACGCAGTGGGAACTGCTTTAGGGTTCCTGGTGAATGGATACATGTACCAAGTTGGCAGTCTTCTTCTATCTTTGTACGTGGACGCTTACTATACTGTATATTCCGACTCCACTTTACAGTCAGCACTGGGAACGAGTATCCTTTATGGGGTATTCTTTGGACTTATTACCTTTGGACTGCTCGCTGATTTTATTGGACGAAAGAAAGGACTCATAATCTGCTCGTGTTTGGTCATTTTGGGTTCGATATTGTCGGTGTCAGCAAATGGAACAAGTGTCCGTGGCATGTTTTGGATGATCGTTATTTCAAGAGCAGTCGTCGGTTTGGGTATGGGAGGAGAGTATACTTGCAACGTGCCCAACGTGGTGGAAGACAGTGAGGATGTAAATAGCAAAACAAGAGGTCGAAGAGTTTCACTGTTGGTTATGTTTATGGAGGTCGTTGGGAATAATACTCCAACGCTGTTGCAGCTTATCCTGATCGCTGCTGCTTGTCGTCACGTCTATTTTGACTCTTCACAAAAGACGGGAGTCTCTCTACCGAATTGTAACCCTCAGGTTGTGTGGAGAATATCTTATGGTCTAGGTTTGGTTCCATGTCTCATTGTTCTTGTTTTGCGTGTGAGAATGAGTGACTCTCAGATGTATATTCATGACGCCAAACTTCGTAAGAGAGTTTATGATGCACTTGATGCTTACATCATTCTTCGTCATTTCTCTTCGAGAATGATTGGTACCATATTTATGTGGTTTTTTATTGATTGGATCAACTACAGCCAAGGCAACTTTGGTTCAGTAATATTATCTAAAGTTATTGGCTCCTCATTGTTCAAAACTGCATGGATAGCATTGGCGCAAGGGCTATGTTTACAATTTGGTCCACTTTTTGCAGCCTTGGTTGTGGATCGTCTGGGGAGGCGAAAAACTCAAGTATTTGGGTGGTTATGGTTGGCATCCACTCAGTTGATCACTGCAGGTGTATATTTGCAGTTGGCTGAGAAGCCGGTTGCTTATGTGGTGTGGATCACATTCGTTTTTATTTTCCAGTATTTCGTATTTATTCCTGTCTATTTGGTACCTGCTGAAGTATATCCCACTCGCATTCGAGCAACGATGTATGGTTGGTCATCGGCTTTGGGGAAAGTTGGCGGTATTATTGGAACGACCGTTTTTCCTTATATGTGGAGAGGATTTTCTTCCACTCATTCTGAAGCTGGTCACGAAGGACTCGTTGCATTGCGAAATATTCAGTGGTTTTATGCAGCTTTAGAGTTTCTTGGTTTTGTATTGGCAATATTATTTGTTCCAGAGTATTCCAATGTGAGACTTCGTGGTGAGGATAAGCGTTATATGGCCATGAGGTTGCGTTATGCCGCGAAACTTGCGAAGAAGGTCGGTGTATATCCATCATTATCGGAAGAAGAACAAGAAGAATACCGAATTGGAAAATATTCATTATGGAATGTGGCTTACGAAAAGTATTTTGGAACGGAAAGCTCCTATCTCACTGCGGTTAAGGACTACAGTCGAATGCTTCTCGCACGTTGCTTTATCACAACTGCTGGCCAAGTGAATTATTATTCGCATTTGCAAGTTTATTATGACGATCGCGTTTTTCTGACACGGATCATTCGTCGTTGGAGGTTGGGTAAAGAACAAGCTGAAGAGTATACGAGGCAAGCCGAGCGAATGGGTCAAGACGAGGAAGAAGAAGCGGCTGCAGCTAACTATGTTGGTGACAGCTCATCTTGTCCTTATTCTAGTGGACAACTTGCGGAAGAAGATAAACCACAAAGAGTGAACGAGTTGCAACAATGTTATCGGATACTGGATGAGTCTCCCAAAGGAGCTTTCAAGTAATATGCCTTTTACCTTTTGTATATAATATATTTATATATGCAAAGCCGCAGATACGGATAGTATATACGGAGGCTTGGTATTTTCTTTTGTGTTCTTTTGTTTGTTGATGAGACAAGTAATAAAATTCTATGCTGAAAAGAACATTTTTGGACCGTTCGTGAAAAAGGCGTTGGAGATTGTTGAATCATTTATGGCAGCCATGGGTAGAGTGGCGTGGAGCTTTTCTACTCCATCCTGTCTTTCATTAACAAGATATCGTATTTCTGGAACTTGGAGTGCGATATGTAAAGCGCAAGTTATCAAACCAAGGTACCATCCGCAGAACCCATTTTTGCGCTTCTCTGGTTTTTCAGGGCTATGTTGGAGTCGCCGCCCCAAAAGTGTTGTGAAGCCTTTATATAATGGAGACTGGTTACGTCGCTATATATCAGCAGTTATAACAGACAAGTCACAAAAGTCTACTGAAGAAGCTATTCGGGAAAACATTCCTAAACGAGTCGTTGGCGATGTATATCATTCGTTTCAGTTGGTCCAAGAAGAATACATACCCGATATCGATTCCATCATCAGAAAATATGTGCACACCCATACGGGAGCTCAACTTATGAGTGTCTTGAACAAGGAGGAAAATAAAACATTCGGTGTTGTATTTCGCACACCGGTAAGTATCAAAGGATTTCGTGGGAATGATTTTTGGGTTGATGTTGTTCTTGTAGCCAAGCAATTCTAGAGGAACGCCGCATATTCTTGAACACTCGGTTCTCTGTGGTTCTCGAAAATATCCTGTCAAGGAGCCTTTTGTAGAACTGATGAAATCATCTTTGAACACTTTTCTCAATGCGTTTACTTTTCCAGATAAAACTTGCTATCCTGTAGCATCCTGTAATCTTAAGGACTTTTATAATCTTGTGGATGTTTACCTGGACGCAGTATTCTATCCCAATCTCACTCCAGATGTATTAAAACAAGAAGGACACCATTTTGAACTCTTGGAGGAAAACGCACCGATAACTATTCAAGGTGTAGTTTACAATGAAATGAAAGGCGTGTTCTCCAACCCTGATAGTGTGATTGGATCGTGGTCGCAGCGCTGTCTCTTTCCAGAAAACACATATGGAGTGGAATCTGGTGGAGATCCCCAAGAGATTCCTGACCTTAGTTGGCGAGAGTTTCAAGACTTTTATCGACGACTTTATCATCCAAGTAACACCAGATTTTGGTTCTACGGAGATGATCCTGAAGATATGCGACTAGAGAAGCTTGAAGAATATCTCAAGGACTTTAAGAAACTCTCAGTTGATTCGAGAGTACAACTTCAGTCACGTTGGACACAACCCAAACATTTCACGTTTGGTTATGATGCTGGAAACGACAATTTGGAAAAGAAACATATGGCTACCGTGAACTGGATGTTAGCGGATGTAATAACCGATGATCCAACAAAGATATTAGCTCTATCGTTGTTGGACCATTTGCTCACAGGGACAAGTGCGTCTCCTTTGAGAAAAACTCTGACAGATTCAGGTCTCGGGGAAGAAGTAATAGGCTCCGGTATCGAAACTGACTTGAGACAAGTTACTTATAGCATTGGTCTTAAAGGAATGGCAAAGGAAGGTTGTCAGAGTTTGGAAAATTTGGTACTCGATACCTTGAAGAGATTATCCAAGGATGGCTTTTCACAAGGCGTAAGTTGGCTCTCATAGGTCGTTTTTTGTATTTCACAAAGATTGTAAGGAAATCGAATCGAGCTTGAATACTATCGAGTTTATGTTGAAGGAGCAGAATACAGGTTCCTTTCCTAAAGGTCTCGCACTTATGTTGCGTTCATTGACAACATGGTTACATGACTCGGATCCTCTTATTCCGTTAAAATTCGAAATACCACTACAGCAGTTGAAAGAAATCCTGCAGAAAGATAGAAGATATTTGAATCTTTTGATTGAAGAACATTTTATTCGCAATACACATCGTGCATATGTATCGCTAGTCCCTGATCCCGACTTTGCTACCAAAGAAGTTGAAAAGGAAATGAAGCGTATTGAAGACTTTCGAAAGGTATTTTGTCGTTGAATTTTATATCGGATGATAGGCTCAACCTTGAATCATAGACCTTGGATAAGAGTGATATTCAACAACTGATAGAGGAAACCAAAAGACTCAAAGAGAAACAAATAGCACCTGATGACCCAGCACAATTAGCCAAAATTCCAGCTTTGAAAAAGTCAGATATTGATCAGAAAGCTCCTATGATTCCCCGTCAAGTAACATCTTTAGAAGACACCACAGTGTTGCTTACTCCATTGTTTACTAATGGCATTGTTTATTTTGATATGGCCATCAACATTCGTCAACTTCCTGCACATCTTTTAAGTTATGTGCCTCTATTTGGGGAATGTTTATTGGAACTGGGAACGACGAAGGAGTAAGTGTTGATATTATTTTGAATGCTCTTTTTTTACATTTTGCTGCAGAGATTTTGTTTCGTTGCAGCAAAGGATTGGTCGAGAAACAGGTGGCATTCGTCATTCGATTTATTGCTCTCAAATGGATGTTCCTAATAGCCATGGTAAGTGGCAACCAAATGATTCTTAGTGAAGCTTTTACAGCATTATGTCTCAGTTGGAGGGTATGGTCCTGCAGTTGCACAATTTATCATTCGAGGCAAAGTCATGTCCAATAAGACACATCTACTATTTGATATTCTCCGAGATGTTTTGTTTGATATTGACCTCAATAACAAGGATCGTTTTCGTCAGATCTTGATAGAGGAAAAGTCTGGAGTAGAGTCTAGCATCAGTCCTTCTGGTCATCGAGTAGCTGCTTCCCGTTTGAATGCACAATATACGAACAGTGGTTGGGCAGATGAGCAAATGGGTGGAATAAGTTATCTACAGTTTCTTTCTCGCCTTGCCGATCGATTGGACTCGGAATGGGATTCCATTCGTTCGGATTTAGAAGCATTAAGGAGCTATTTGGTATCGAAAGCTCATATGACCCTACAAGTTACTACAGATGAGAGAACTTTTGAATCCTCAGTGGCGCCATCCTTACGCAAGTTGTTGCAACCCATTCCCAAAGATATGCACAAACAATCGTCTACGTCGTGGGAAGAAATATTGGAGAAACAAAAACGCAATGAAGGCATTATTGTTCCTTCTACAGTGAATTATGTAGGAAAAGGTGCCAATCTGTTTCAACTTGGATACCAACCCAACGGTGCTTCATTATTGGCAATGAAATATTTAGGCATATCCTATTTATGGGAACGCATTCGTGTACAAGGAGGTGCATATGGAGCATTTGGTAGAGTGGATTTACGTACAGGGCAATTGATATTTTTATCCTATCGAGATCCTCATGTGAAGAAAACGGTAAGTTGACAAAGTCTGTGATGATATGGATGATGATAGAAGAATTGAAATGGATGCTAGTTGGATACTTATGATAATGCAGCTGCTTTCCTATCTCAGGCGCAGTTATCGTCTGAAGAAATAGAGAGGTGTATTATAGGAGTGATCGGTGATATGGATAGTTATCAACTGCCAGATGCGAAAGGGTTTACCAACTTGATAAGATATCTAAGTGGTGTGACACAGGAAAGAATACAGGAAAGAAGAGAACAAGTATTGACTTGTACCAACCAAGATTTGGTACAGTTCGGGTCGGTGTTACAAAGTGTTGCTTCGAATGGAAGTATAGTTGCAGTGGGTAATGAACAAGCTTTACAACAAGCCAATGCACAAGGACTCGACTTGAGACTCTTCCGAGCTACAGAACAGTAAAAAGAGAACACATTTTTTATGGACAAAAGGTTTTTTGGGTTCATTTGGTCATAAAATGATAGATGAAAAGCTACTATTCGATATTTCCTATTCTCTATCAGACCCATTCATTCATTCATTCATTCATTCCTCCTCGGTTTGGATCGCCACTTCCATTGTTCGTGGAGTTTTTCGATCGTCGTTTATCCACAACAAATCAAGTTTATATGCTTCTCTCAAGTGGGGATCACTCTTCAACGTCATTATCCAGTTCGCAGCATGGATATCCTATGGTAACCATAAACCTTTTAGAAAATAGCTATGGAGACAACGGCCTCTGAAAGACCACAAAAAAAAGACATATAAAATATCACAACCATCGAGAACAGAAGAACATGAGCGATCAAACGAATCGGTCGTTGTATCTGGCAACATATGAGAAAATTCACTCATTCTCAATGAGCTTTCATAGCAAGCATATGACCAAAACAGCCTTTCGAAACGACAAGTTCTTGTTCTCTCACAACTTGCAAGATATTCCATTCGTCTATTTGGAAGCGTTGTGGAGTACTTTAGCTCCTAAACCAAGACGCGGAGGTCTTGCTTTGTTTTGCCAATTGTCTACTTGTCGATGTTCTTCTCCCTTCCAACCCATTTTGTTCAACATATACTATGCAAGAGATCAGAGAACAGCAGTTTTAGGAAAACAGATACCAACCTTTCCAAAAGATTCCACTGGAACTCTCTCGTAATCTTCCCTGCAAGCTTCAGGAGCAGCCCACTCTATTTCCTGTCTAAACAGTTCATCACTGTTCTCCGCTGCTTGTCTTCTACAAACCATGTTCATAATACTTCCTTTCAATATTCCAATACTCACTTTCTACGTCTCAGTACTTGAGACAAACTACAAGCCATCTCTTTTTGCATTCCGTTCACATGTTCCACTTGGGTACTTGCTTCGTTCACTTTTGAAACGGAGGGACCTCCATACTCTTCCACTTGTTCTATTACTGAAGTTTCTTCTTCTTCCTTTTCCGAATCTTCACCTTGGAAAGGAGTGGCGCTTACTGGTTTTTCTTTTTTCCTTTCCTTATTTCGTTCAACTGCTCTTTTTAACTGAAAACTCACTCCTGCACACATCTTATTATTCAACAACCCTTTTAATTGACAATAACAACTCGTTCCAAATGAATTGTATTGATGAAGACAACGATGGCTATTCGAATTGGTTCTTATCACAAGCTGATCAAGTACAACCACTGTCTTATGTTTTCGAAAGTCAGCATATAGTTCTATGGTCAGCGCCTCATCATATGCGTCAAACTTTGTATGGTGCTTATCTCAGAGTATGGCCTAGTTCTGGGGTATTGGCCAAGTTTTTGGTTGATCGACTTTCGTCACTATCTCCCATCATAAAAGACCCAACTCTATTAGAACTTGGAGCAGGAGTAGGATTTTGTAGTATTGCCACTAGTCTCATCACAGGTTACAATATAGTTGCCACCGAGGGAGACACCCGTGTATTCACCTATTTGGAACGCAATTGTCAACAGATTGAAAGGACACATCCAGAGAGACTGCAGTGGGGAGACGACCATGCCATTCAAGAGTTGCGTCAAAAGTATGCATTGAAAGGATTTCAATACGTTTTTGGTGCAGATGTCGTTTATCAAAAGGAAAGCATACCTTTGTTGGTTTACACTATTGCTCATTGTTTGGTTGCACGACATGGGCTCGTTTTTCTAGCTTTCTCTCTTCAGTTTGGACAACTTGAAGGTCAACTGTTGGATTGTATGGAAAAATATGATTTTCATCTAAAGGAACGACAGTTGCGTGATTCCGTAATCTTAATAACTTTAGAAAGGCGTGGATTTCAGAATATTCCGTTATCCTGTAGTTAAGGATAGTCCAAAGTGAAATATTCTCAGCATTATTATAACACTTCACTCGGCAATAACCAAAGAAATGTCGTTTAGATATTGGAAGAAGAAGGACAGTGTCCCACAAGCCTTACTTATTTTAGTTGTGCAATATCAAGATGGAGCATTAACGGACAATGGTCTGAAATATAAATATTTTCAAACATTTCGCACTCTAATATACAAGGGACGAGTCTTTCGCTTGTCACAAAATAATCCAAACGCCAACCGTGATTACGTTCCTTTGCTTTTGCTCGCTTAGACCAATACGTAAAACTTTCCTATTTTTAGTCGTTCGCTATATAAACAATCCTATGGATATCATACCTTTGTCGATGAGGATACAAATAACGAAAGGCATCTACAAAGCCGCATTGTAATAAATCGGTAAACTTTTGGCGTTCTTGGGGAGTAAAGCCTGCATGTTTTTCATGTCCTTTTGGTTGATATATATCGATCTCTTGGTGAGCAACATTCAAGTCTCCAGTGTAAATAACTGGCTTCTTCTGATTCAGGCCACATAGATATTGACACATATCCTTTTCCCATGAGTCGATACGATAGTTCAATCTACGTAAACCTTCTCCAGCATTAGGAACATAAGCATTGACCAAAAAATATTTTTCATATTCCAATGTTATTACTCGGCCTTCTTCATTATGTTTCTCTTCTTGTAAACCATACAGTACTGAAAGTGGTTCCTCTCGAGTAAATATAGCAGTTCCAGAATAACCTTGAAATAATCTCACTCGGCCCTTTCCCCCAAGATGGACAACTCTTACCTTTTCTTGCCGTGCAATGGTTCCATATATCATGGTATTGATCAGATAGGGATTGAGTAACTTCTTCCGACACTTGACCCTTGTCAGACAGTTTAGTTTCCTGTAAGCAGATTACATCTGGCCCCAATTTGGATAAAAAACCTAAGAAGAGCGGATTTTTTACGGTGCTTCTCATTCCAGCCACGTTCCAAGTGATAAATATTTTCGAGGTACTTCGTCGTTGGGGAATGGTTATTCCATCCAGATTCTCACTATCAAGTAAAGATTCTCCAGGATCCTGAAATCTTTTCTGTCGTTCTTGATCAGAACCAAGAAATTCCACAGACTCCTTCTTTGACTCTTTGCGGGTTTCCTTTTTAGGCTTTTCGCTCAACTCCATCGATTGTTCATTTTTGGACCTCTTTGTCATCAGTAGCAATGGATGTTGACGAGAATGAGACAAAAGAAGCCTAGTACCACTCAACTGTACTCTATTCCATCGACTGTAACCAACAGCCAACACAATCTTATTTGAAAACAATACAAATGCCATTATAGTATTTTGGATGATTGGGGGAGATAAGTGGGTTGGCTTGTGTGTTTGAAGCTATTGAGAATATTGTCCCAATCTCTCACATGTCATTGAAGAATATGCTTATGTATATCAACTTTATCAGTAGACTTCGATCCAACTGGAGACCCTCCAAATCCCATCTTTCTCGTGTTGATTTCTTGCACTTTTATTCAACTATGAGCTCGGAAACGAAACCAACAGTAGGCACCTTATCCTTTCATTCCTTCCTGTCACTTACGACATCTATTTGTTTCTTGTTGGACCTGAAACCAGTTTTATAAACGGCCTTGTTGGTTTTATAACTTATCTGGGTATTATTCTTATCAGGTAACGGAAAATTGGAATCCATTGCCCAATTTGATATCATTGTATTGCTAATTACTTGTTAGACCATCCGAAACTGGCAGTTGCAACTTAGACAGGAACGGTTGGTAGTCGTGTATGGTTTGTTGTGGATATATTCTCAAACCTGTATAAAGTATGGAGCCTAGTGGAGAAAACCTTCCAGATGTGTTGTTGATGTTAGAGCATCAACCAGTATACACTTTAGGGACAGCAGCAAATGAAGAGTAAGTAATCCCTCGTGATCCTAACTTTGATAGCTTCTATCTTACAAAAAGGTGTTGAAAGATTTATCAAATTCGATGTGAAACATCCTCCTTGTGAACTATATCGAATAGAAAGAGGTGGTGAAATCACTTTTCATGGACCTGGTCAACTGGTAAGTAGAATGATGAGACATATTCTCTATCTGTTTTCCATATAGAGAATGAATCTGTATATAAAGAATACTGATGTAGCTGTTGTCGAAATTTGTATAGATTTTTTATCCCATTTTAAATCTGCGGTTTCATAAAAAGGACTTGAGATGGTATTTACGTCGTTTGGAACAAGTTGTTATCGAAACCTTGAAAACGTATGGACTAGAGGCTTATCGAGTAGAGGTAACCACCAAAGCTTTGTAAAATATTGCCTATTGTCCACTTCTCAATGTGTGGTTTCTTACAAAGGGTCTCACCGGTGTTTGGTTGGATGAAAAGAAGATTGCAGCTATTGGTATTGCAGCAAGTAAATGGGTTACTATGCATGGCGTTGCACTCAATGTCACCAACGAGTAAGAACATTGTGAGTGTTTAGATACTCGTCTATAACTGCTGCATCCTCTCTAGTCTTGAACCATTTCGAAAGATAGTGCCTTGTGGAATTCATGATCGCGAAGTTGGTAGACTGGTGGATTATGTTCCTAACATAGATATGCAACATTTGAGGACTCTTTTGGCAGAGTGCTTTGCGGATATGTTCCAACTGTCACTTGTTCCCTATGAAGAATAGTGGAACTTGTAATTCATACAAATAGCTCCCTTAGATATTTTGAATATTTGAACTTCACTCATAGATAAGCATGGGAGACTTCAAACCGATTCCACCACAAGTTGATATTGCAAAGGTAGTGTTGCATAGTTTGCTAAAGGTAGAGCCGCAAGAAACTTTCAAGTCAATAATCTCACTGAGAAATAAACTTGCTTTGTTTATCGTTGTTCCAATAACAAAGGGTAACCACTGTCACCAGCAGCCGTAAAAGAGTTACAAAAAGGCACGGCCAACAAAAGCCGAAAGCACTGATTCACTCACCACGGCTACTTATTACAGCCTCACCAGACTCTGCTACATCACCATCCTTCACTCCGGTCTGTTCCATCAGCTCGTCAATGCTTTTCTCAAGTTCGTCTATACGGCTTCCCATCTCGTCAACTAGCTAACAGTGAAACAACAAATTTCACTCGAAAAACGAAAAACTTACTTCTGCCTAGTATGGAGTCAGCCATGGTTTGAAAACGACTCTGCATCTGAGACAACAAGTTTTGAACCTAGGAGAAGCTATTCAGCTCACTAGCTTGCGAAATTACAAGTTGGTGCGTACATAAGTAGCCAAGTCTTTGGCATCTTCAGGGATATTTTCTTCTTCTTCTTTATTTTCAATATCTTGGTCAGCTCTTTCTACTTGAGTACTCATTTTAAAAAGGTTTCAAAAACAAAAGACAACCAGGAAAAAAATGGCGCCAATAAAGTCTTCTAATTGAATCAACTTTGCAATGACGATTTGATGAGAACAGTGAAGACTTTGAAACACAGCAACATTGTAATGCTGACATATTTCCTAACTCTTCATAAATGACTTTGGTCATGTAACTTGCATGCTTGTGAGAAAGTTCCTCATCAGAGCATGCACAGCTATAGTAGAATGCTATACATGTATACACACAAAGGGATGAACATGTAATTATTGGTCTCTCTGGAATGATGTTTCTCTTGGAGCCCGCCTAACGTTGTTTGATGAGAACTCGCCTATGTTTTCTTATTCCTTCGGTTCACAAAATATTTTATGTTCAGCGTGCTAGTTTAACTATGAAAAGGAAAGCTTCAAACATTTCACCAAGGAAACAACCGTCAACAATACCCAAGTCCTCTATCGGCTCTTACCTTTCAATCTTGCAAAAAGAGGAGCCGTCGTCGTTAGACACTGAAAGACAAGCAAAGGAGAATGTGGACCAGAATACCAACGATATGCGACTTGAAAGCCAGCAAGGTTCCGAGACGAGTTCCAGTACTTCGGAACATTCTTCTTCTCTTGTAGAAAATGCCAAGGTTGTATGTGAAGAGAAACTCGATGAATGTACCTTCTCCAGTGTCAGTTGGCAACCTCCTTCTAGAACGCCTTTTCGTTTTTTAGCAGAGGCCTTTGAAGTGATGGAAATGACAACTTCACGATTGGCACTCATCAAAATACTTACGCAGGTCTTTCGCAAGATTGTCAATACTACTCCAGACGATCTTTTACCTTGTGTCTATCTTTGTACCAATATGTTGGGACCAGCTCACGAGGGTTTGGAATTGAAGGCGGGAGAAGCTACAGTACTTAATGCTCTTTCCTCTGCCACTGGGAACTCCGTGAAAGTTTTAAAGGAACGATTGATAAAACTTGGTGATATCGGTGACTTAGCAGCAGAATGTAGAACAACTCAGCAAACCATGTTCAAGCCACCTAGCTTAACTATACAAGGTGTTTACCAGGAGTTTCGCACGATGGCCAATCTTGCAGGTAAAATGTCTACCAAGGAAAGAGAGAAACATTTGCAAAAGTTATTAGTAAGTGCTACTAGTCAAGAAGCCAAGTATATAGCTAGGATTGTTTTGGGAAAGCTGCGCATTCATATTGCGTACAAGACAGTCATTGCGTCGCTAGCTACAGTCTTTGCTCCTTGTTCTAAAACAGTTGGAAAAACAGCGGATGAAATGGATAGTATAGTAAAGGAGGCTACTGCAACTCTGAACGCTGTCTATTCTCAGTTGCCAATGTGGGATCGTATCATACCAGTCTTAATACAAAATAAAAGCACTCAAGGATTAGAAGATCATTGCAGGTTGACTCCAGGAGTTCCGGTTGGTCCAATGCTTGCAAAGCCTGCAAAGGAAGCATCTGATGTGCTTGAGAGATTTCAAGAGTGTTCTTTTGTTTGTGAGTACAAATATGATGGAATGCGAGCTCAGATACATTATCTGCCGGATGGAAATGTGAAAATCTTTTCAAGAAATGCAGAAGATGATACTCCGAAATATCCTGACATTGTGGAAAACATCAAGTTTGCTCTGTCCAAAAATAAGGCAGTAAGATCATTTATAATAGACTCGGAAGTCGTTGCATACGATCCTGAAACAAATGTCATGAAAAGCTTTCAGGAGTTACAAGGTCGCGCGAGAAAGGAAGTGAAACTTGAAGATATTAAGGTATCTGTTTGTGTGTTTGCATTTGATATCTTATTTTTCAATGGAGAGTCTTTATTAAAGTGGAGTCTGAAGGAACGTCGGGAAAAACTCATTGAAACTTTCTCTCCTGTTCAAGGAAAATTTCAGTTTACAACATCGAAAGTGTTCACTGATTGGGAAGGTGTTGACGAAATGATGGATGAAGCTATTCAAGCAGGTTGTGAAGGCCTGATGATCAAAGCATTAACAGGAGAATATTCGTCTTATGAGCCTTCTAATCGATCTCAAAACTGGCTGAAAATGAAGAAAGACTATATGAACTCTATTGGGGATAGCCTAGACTTAGTACCGATTGGAGCCTATTATGGGAGAGGAAAGCGGTCAGGCGTGTTTGGTGCATTTTTACTTGCATGTTACAACTCAGAAACAGAAGAGTTTCAAACCGTTTGCAAGTTGGGTACAGGGTTTAGCGACGAATTTTTGAGTTCTATTACAAAGTTTTATAAAGATGGTCACATTTTGGCGGAGCCTAAGCCTTATTATGGAGTTTCGGATAGTCCTACTATTATACCTGATGTATGGTTTGACCCATGTCAGGTTTGGGAAACAAGGTGTGCAGATTTAACCCTATCTCCCTCCCATACGGCAGCAAAAGGTATGTTGTCCGAAGAAGATAAAGGAATAGCACTCCGATTCCCACGTTTCATTCGAATCAGAGAAGATAAGTCAGTTGACGATGCGACAACAGCAGAGCAAATAGTTGAACTGTATTCTAACCAAAAAAGTAAAATGTGAGACCAACTGAAACGTATCTTTTTTCTCTGTTTTTTTCATAAGAAATCCCCAAGCTCATTTAAATAGAAAGACTTGCTATAGAACTGGATTGCATACAGCATCTATAGCAGCATGATTCCGATTCTTTCTTGCTCCTATTCTCTTATAGACTAACTAAATTTTTTTACATATATACAACGAATATATCAAGGGAGAGAGAATCTTTTATTGGAAACTGAGAGACAAAGTGCAATAAATTGCATAGAAATATATAATGACTTAAATTGTCAATTTCTTTAATCAACAATAAAAACAAACACTAAAAATATTCGCGCTGTCAGGAAAATCGATATAAATAAAAGTATTTACTACTTTTTCGAAGATATATGTAGAGCGAGAATAAAAGAAAAGTTAGTCGGCAATGTAAAAAAATTAAAAAAATTTGCTGACATTTTTTTAAAAGCGCAGTGTATCGTAGTAATGGCGAGACATCTGACTGAACATAATATTTCAATAAGCTTTGACTGCGAAGTATACGACTCCTCTATTAGCATGAAACGTTCTTAAGTGAATAATCACCAAATAGCTTCTAAAGCATAAAGACATTGAAAATTTACTTCAATTCTCGGAGTTAATTTTATTAAATACGTTCTGACAACCTTGTTCAATTATTCATTATAAGAAAAAATAAAAAATCAGCCTAAAAAATTTAAAAATTTTATTTAGTTCTTGAAAAAAACGAATAATTTTTTATTCTTTGTTATTATTTTGTTATTCCAGTAATAAATCTTTGAAGCCCCGTATATCATCTGGTTTTTATCGATCCGTGTTTCTAACAGTGTTTTGTTGCATGAAAGCCGATTTTTTTTCACAAAAGGAAAAATCTTTATTCAAAAATTTAAAATATAATTTCTTTCTTTGAACAACTTACAGCTGTATGATTTATTTTTTTTAAAATAGCTCTTTTTGACATCGTGTAACTCGCTTGTTTTTATCTCTTCATTTCTTGATCTTTGCTCTTTGTTATTGCTTTCAATCAGTGAGCTATCTCTGTAGTTTTATGTAGGAGAGTTATATTACTTGGTTTTTTAATTTTTTAATTTTTTGATATTGTCCACTCATTGTTTACGAGTTCGTAAAGAGTATTATTGTTTGAGGTACAAAGCTATTTAACATGGAAGCTGCTCTATTGGCACTACTCAAAGATACGGAAAGATGTTCACAAATAACTTAAAGATTCTTGCAGATCACAGGCAACCAGCGATCTTGTCGATAGCAACACATCTATCAGAGGCAAGGGTGGATAGCATACTACATATTGGAAACGTTATTGCTTGAAATCACGGAATGTATTTAACGTGGAGTGAGATCTTTCATTAGGTCTGTACATCATGTCATACTATGTCGAATTCAAAATTTTATTGCTCTTTCAACCTTTGTTTGACCAAATTGACTGAGTTTCAAGTTACCCATTTCAATAGCAGTCTTTGCCCATGCTATTCCATGATTGTCATCTCCACTGGAACGTGCAACTGCTTGTTCTTCCGTCAAACAAGTAAGAACACCGTAAACCACTGGAATATTGGAAGTAATGCCGATCTTATGAAAAGGTTGAAATTCAGTTCAATCAAACCTTATCAACTTGTTATACAAAAAATACCTCCATCAATCCGTTAGTAACGGCCTGTGCAATCATCTCATAGTGAGATGTCTCTCCCTTTATCAAGCAGCCAATACATATGATACAGTCCACTCGTTGCGAGAAAGTCATATATCTTGCCGCAGTGGGCAGTTCAAAAGAACCAGGAACCTAATATATATTTCGTTAAATATTCAGTTGCCTTTTCAACCAAGCCTACTTCAAATTCGACAACGTTGCTGGGGTCTACCTTGTGAGCGAACAAGGTATCTTTGCAAGCTTTCAACAAACTTCGCACAATTTTGTCGTTCCAACGGGAGTAGACAATTCCTACGCGTAAAGTACTGCCGTCCAAAACCCCAAACTCAACCCCCTTTGATGATTCTTTCTTACACAAGATCTCTCTTACGCCGACAGATGAGTGTCGAACCTTTCTGACAAACGTGGGACAAAGAGTGTTGGTACTACGTTTGTTGTCACAACAGGAATTATGTTTGTTGGATAGAGGTTTAGTTCGACCAGCATTTTTTCCTTGCCACGGTGAGACAACGAACAACGCTAGCGGATTCCTCTGTGTCACAAAAAACAGCGAGAAAGAGTTGCCTTGTGTCATGTATGGATGCATTTAATAATCCAATAAAGCGTCATAATGATTGACGCCATTGTACAATAAACGAATAGGTAACACTCCTCCTCCCTCCTTTTTGTTCCAAAACGATTTTCCATATTCTACTATTTTCTTATACTCTCCATTCTCCGTTTGTAAATACACTTGAATGGGAACTTGAAATACTTCACTCAACACCCATATTTCAGGTTCCCCACCATAAAAACTAGGCTTCAACAACTCTTGACAATATCGACGGAGATTTCCTTCAATGATCATGCTTTTCTCGAATTTCTCTCGCTGTTCTATACAGATGATCTGCACAAGGTTAACTTTAGCTGAAAGAGAAAGAAAGAACGCCTACTTTATGTGCCTCTTTTCTCAAAGCGTCGGCATCAGCCACTTCCAGACGTTCAGGTAATGCACGACCTTCATTATGAGCTAGACATTTTGCAATAGCACGAAATAAACAACGCCCATCACCTTTTACAGAAACTTTACGAAGTCTGCGACGATTCCTTTCACTTGCACTGGCGAACCAAAACTTGGAAGGAGAGTGGCCAAAAGGAAAAGGAGGTAAAGTCCAACAAGGAGAATGTTGAGGTAAGAAAAGAGTAAGGTTGCATTGTTTTCCAACAACTTTGTTCCACATTACCCTATTTTCCTTCTTTATCCAAATAAGAACCCTTGAAACCACAAAAAACAAATCAACAACCCAAAAAGTATCCCATCGAAAGCTTTGAGAATCTAAAAACAACTTGGAATACCATCCAATCTAACAAACCTTGTATATACAAACCCAATTGGGACACACAAACTTCTCCATACAACAAACAAAACCAACAGCAAGTAAGAAAAGAAAGAAAGAGAATGTGTGTGAAAATATTCAAAAAGATATATTCCACTTTTTGAATAGTTTTAGTTTCGGCTCAAGGTTGAAAATTTTTCCTCCACTGGGGAACTTTCTTTGCCTAGAGCCCCTCCACTGATAGACTCAAATAGGAGCATATTATCTTCATTCGCAGTAACTCGAATCAAGTCTCCATCTTGAAACTTTCCTTCTAGAATTTGTCTAGCAATGGGTGTTTCTAAATGCCGTTGAATAGCTCTTCTCAATGGTCTTGCACCATACACTGGATCATAACCAAGAGATGCCAATACATCAGCGGCTCTATCGGAAACTTGTAGACCCAGCTTCTTCTCACGTAAACGAGTATCCAAATCTTGCAACTGAATACGTACAATTTGACGCAAGTCTGAACGTGTTAAAGAGTGGAATATAATAACTTCATCCAAACGATTCATAAACTCAGGTCGAAATGTCATTCTCATCATTTCCAAGACTCGCTCCCGCATCTCATCATATCTCTCTTCATCTCCCGCAATATCTAAAATGGCTTGAGAACCAATATTGGAAGTCATGATGATAATACAATTGCAGAAATCTACTGTTCGCCCTTGTCCATCCGTAATACGACCATCATCCAACACTTGAAGCAATACATTGAAAACATCGGAATGTGCTTTTTCAATCTCGTCAAAGAGAATAACAGAATAAGGTCGACGTCTCACAGCTTCAGATAATTGACCACCTTCTTCATAACCAACATATCCTGGAGGAGCTCCAATCAACCTAGAAACTGTATGCTTCTCCATATATTCGGTCATATCGATACGTATCATAGCATCTTCTGAATCAAACAATACTTGAGCCAATGCTTTTGCCAATTCCGTTTTGCCAACTCCAGTAGGACCTAAAAATGCAAAGCTTGCTACTGGTCTTTTAGGATTGGCCAATCCTGCCCTATTTCGTTGAACGGCTTCGGCTACTGCTTGAACAGCTTGCCTTTGACCAACTACTCTCCTCGTCAATTCTTCTTCTAAATGTAACAACTTGGTTCGCTCCGAAGTGGCCAACTTTTCTACAGGAATTCTTGTCCAGGATGATACTACAGATGCAATATCTTGTTCCGTTACTTGATCTCTCAACAATGCAATTTCACCATTCTTCTCTCCTTGTGCCAACAGTTTCTCCTTTTCAGCCAGTTGCTTCTCAATTTCTCTAAATTTGGTAAACTTCAACTCTGCAGCTCGGTTCAAGTCATACACTTGTTCAGCTCTTTCTATTTCCAAACGAACTTTGTCCCTCTCTTCCTTCAACCGTTGTATTTCTCCTAGAGTTTCTGATTCCTTTTTCCATCTACTTTCTAAACTCTCACGCTGCTTCATCAAAGCTTGCAATTCATTGGAAAGTGATTCTTGACGTTTGGCTACTCCTGGTCCAGTTTCATTCTTCAAACTTAATCTTTCCATCTCCAATTGAATTATTTTTCTTTCGATTCTGTCCAATGCAGCAGGTTTCGAAGTGGCCTCCATCTTTAATCTAGCTGCTGCCTCATCTACCAAATCTATTGCTTTATCAGGAAGAAATCTGTCTGCAATATATCGGTCACTTAAAGTTGCTGCAGCAACAAGAGCTGCATCCGTAATACGAACTCCATGATGGACTTCATAACGTTCTTTGAGACCTCGCAAAATACTCACTGTATCAGAAACAGATGGCTGTTCAACAAATACGGGTTGGAAACGTCTTTCCAATGCAGCATCTAACTCAATATATTTTCGATATTCTTCCAAAGTTGTTGCACCAATACAACGCAATTCACCTCTTGCAAGCATCGGTTTGAGAATATTTCCAGCGTCCATCGCACCATCCGTTCTTCCAGCACCCACAACCGTGTGAATTTCGTCAATAAACAAAATAATTCCACCTTCAGCTTCAGTTACTTCCTTTAAAACTGCTTTTAGACGTTCTTCGAATTCTCCTCGATACTTTGCTCCGGCAATGATGGCACTCAAATCTAATGCTATTAATCGACGATTCTTCAAGGAACTTGGAACATCTCCTGAGACAATTCGTTGTGCTAGTCCTTCTGCTATGGCTGTTTTACCAACTCCTGGCTCACCTAGTAGGATTGGATTATTCTTCGTTCTCCTGGAAAGAATCTGGATGGTTCTTCTGATTTCTTCATCTCTTCCAATCACTGGGTCGAGTTTTTTTGCTCTAGCCAGTTTGGTCAAGTCCCTTCCATACTTTTCTAGTGCCTCATATGTGGATTCTGGTGTCTGCGAAGTGACTTTTTGATTTCCTCTCACGCTCTTGATGGCTTTCACGAGTTCATTCTCAGTCACTCCGAGCGTGCGGAATTTAGGGTCACGCATACAAGCTTGTAACAAGTGTTCAACACTGATGTAAGAGTCCTCATACTGTTTTCTGATGCGATTGGCTTCTTCTAGAGTATTTCTTAGACTGGTTCCCATCACTTGGGTGGCTGTAGTACCGTACACTTTGGGTAGTCTGTCCAACAGTTCCTCAAGTTTCTTCTCCATCAGTTTGATATCCATTGTTGTTGCTTTACCCAATATTCTTTGTACCAAGTCATCCTTGAACAGAGAATACAACAGCATTTCATTTTCTATCGTCTGTTGTGCATATTGTCTAGCCAGTGTCGACAGTCTAGTTAACACTTCCCAAGCTTTCTCAGTATACAAATTAGCGTCTAAAATGTTGGCAACGTCTTCATTATCTGCTGACATGGAAACATGGCTATGAAAACAACCTTTCTTCCTCAGCCCTCGTTGAAAAGTTCCTACAAAGGGAGTCACCCGAAGTGCTGTCGTCCATCTATTGAATGACGCAAGACTAGACCTTACAGTATGATATTTCCTAGAAATCGGTGTTTTTGTGTAGTTGGCATACCAAAGATAAGATACAAAGGAGGTGGCCATCCAAGAATCCTTGTCTTCTAGAATATTCCCAAAAAGCAAAATGCTATTTATTTCCTTCACTTCTCATTGGGTTTTTGTTTTCTCTAAAAGAGGTTGCAAATGTTGACTTAGGATTGGACGTATTCGTTGTGGACAACAATCGACAAGTTTCTGTAATCGAAGTTGGAGTTGATGTTGAATAGGTAACCAATACTAAAATATAACAGTCATATCAACGATGTCTCACAATCTCAAGTAATACTACTCACTTCATGAGCAACAGTTACTGTTAAAGAACAGATATGATCCACTGGTTCCTGAAAAGTATGGTACAATATGGGTACGGTAAAAAAATACAGGAAACAAAGATAGACTAACGAAACGAAGCTCATCACATGCCCAAGCTGAGCCAAAATATAAGCTACCAAACATAGCTTTAGCGTACGTCTATTGTCTGTGCAAAAGATGATCTTTTTCCACTCATCGATAGCTTTGTTCAATAAAGGAATGAGTTGGTCTAGTTGCTGGGATATGTATTCTTCTGTTATATAAGGCTTTCCTAAAGAAGGGGGTGAATAAAAGTCCGATCCAAGGAAGCCAACGAATAGATTGGAACATTTGACAAATACAAAAGAAAGAGCCAATTCCAACATAGCGACATAGGAAACGAGCGAGAGAAGCGAAAATTTGTCCAATAGCAACAACAGAAAAAGAAGATTGCCTGCTAGAAATAGGGCAGTAGAAAGATAAACGTTGTTCCACGCTAACAAGTCGTGTACTAACGAATAATAACGATGGAAAAAAGAACAACGTCAACTCAAAATCTCCAAGTCGTCTGTAAAACTCACCTTTTCTTGGAAACCAAGTGGGTATCCAAGTTAGATATTCGACTTTTTTAAGAGGACTGTTCGAGTTGGCAACAACTAGAGAAACAGTTAGCACTATACAAGTAACACTAGTTTCAACTTACCACCAGTTGAAATAGTTGACCCAACTCCTTGAACCATCGTTTCAAAAGAAGCTCCAATTCTTAAAGCTTTGTTGTAACAAGAATAAAACCAACGCTTTGGGAAATGAGAAGGAGGGCCACATGAAGAATGACAGCTGTCCTTGGAGCCTCTTGGAGTTGCTTCTGTTTCGACCCCAAGTTGAAAATAGCTTTAGTATTTAAACTCATACATACACACAATACACCCCTTATTTCTACAACAAAGATATTGCAATGAATATGTTTCTTGTGAAATCAAAGACTCCAGTGAAGCAAGACAACTTTCTGTTCCGTCTTATGTTAAAATAAGGAATGGAAGAAATGATGGCTAGTCCAATCAATCATTGAGCATTATTTGTCTCTTTGGTTGGAAGTGAAGCATTGGATGGCGTCGTCTTTTATATGTGTTGTGAGTGAGTGGAAACAAAGGGTGAGTGCATTTAAGTCTTCACAGAACTATTCTCATGGCGCTAGCTCTAGTCGGCTTCATCTAGAGGTTTGATTTTCCAAGTGAGGGGAGGTTCTCTAAGAACATCAACTGTGTCACCATTCAGTTTGGGAGGAAAGTGGAGGGCAAAGAATGGCAGGTGTTCATCTTCGTTGGGATGGTACACTTGGGTATGTTCAATGTCAAAAGAAAGGTCTTCAGTGGAGGTAAATACTACACGAGATTGGCAAGTGACTGTGGACCATGACAGCCCTTCCCAACAAACCATAATAAGTTGGAATGGAAAGGATCGCTTTCAATTGGTTCCAGAGTTGGTGCTTTTATGTGATGAAAGAAGCTTGAATATCGAACACTTGGTGGTTCGTTCGGAGAATGAACGGGTATCGTGCAACTTGGAGCTTTCTAAAAATGGAACGAAACTTTCATCAGAAGAAACTCAACGAGTAAGTAGGAATATCTCGCTATATTATGCTGAGCCTTAATATTTTGTAGCTCCAAAGAGACCTTCAAGAACTTAATAAAGAACAGTCGGAGGATAGGCAACGTAGTGCTATGCAGTCCAAGTCAACCAACAACCCTGAACTTCCATATATAGATTATAGAGATAGATTTGTGGACTATGAGAAAGGAGTGGCATTTTACACAGATAACCATGCGACTCCCACTCATACTACTTTGACAGCCATCGTTCCCAATACTCCTTCTTTTCTTTCTTATTTTATGAAGCAGTTGTCTCAGATGCCAGTTCATATTATTTTCGCTTCCTTGTCGACGTATAATAGAGAAGGAAAAACGAGACATGATGTATATCATATTATTAACGAAAATGGCGAACAATTGGATGCAGCTCAATGTGATGCTCTAGTGGATGTGGTGTCTGCTTTGTTTCAAGGGGAAAATAATTCACAAGATGGTTTGTAAGGCTTCACTTTGATCACAGGACAAATATTGTATAGTCCGTGATCCATCCCAATCATGGTTCCATGCTTGGACAATGAGTAGGATGACAATATGGACTTACAAATTAAGCGAGTAAAGTTTTATATTGTAATAAAATCTTTCTATATAAACCAAATACAATATGAAAATTAACGATGATGACGACTTTTCTTGGAATAATGTCGACGATGTTGACGATAGGAAGAATCGGAAAGTGGAGACCTTTTCCTTGGCTTCTCGCGTTTGTCACTTTTAGAAGAATGATGTCTTGAACGGCTACTTTTTCGCTCACTTTTCGTTCTTTCATATCGATGCTTCGGAGAATGACGACCATCACTGTCTTCTGAAGCAACAGAGTCTCTCTCATCATCCTCATCCTCTTCACCAGAAGAAGAGGAATCTGAAAACCTTCGACTCCTTCTTCTTGGACGTGGTGAACTTGAGGAGGAAGAGATATTTGAATGATGGGACTCTTCATCCATAGATATCATCGAATCACTCTTATCTTGTTCCTCCGTAGCAACAACATCTTGCAATGCTACATGATTCTGAGTCTCATTCTTGGGCAAATTCTTTAAGTGCTCTCTCATTTCCTCAGTTAAAATACCTAAACCAATACTTGTGAAATAATTGATTGCAAAGCGTGTATTACGAGGATTGTCCAAAGGAAATAGTCCTTGAAAATGAGTTTGTAGATAGGGGTCTTTCAATCTCTCTCGAAGACGCTCCACGGTCATATTTTCTGCCAGTTCTTGGAATAGAATCTTCACAAATATTCTACTTGAGGAAGTAGTCTCTTCTTCTACCAGACGAATATATTCCATAGCACTCCATGAAATGGAATCCGTCTGAAGAAAACCAAATTGAGACAACAAACATGCAAACGATAACATAAATACATACCTCAAACAAAGCAGCAAAAAATTTAGCAACATTTCTTAGTTTACTCGTCTCCAAGCGATGAATTGTTGCATAATATTCACCAAATAGTTCATCAAACTTATCCGAATAAACCTGAGATAAGGAACAGAAACGCCGAGCAAGAAGTCCATAGAAACGAAGGTAAGTCCTTTCTTGACTACAACACTCTATGATCATCGAACATAGTTCATACTGTCTTTGTTGATTGTTTCCTTCGTTCATCAACTTTACTAATTTATGTGCCCCTTCTTCAAAGGAGAGTGAAGACATAATGGTCAGATAGACACTTCGACGAAACTGAATAAGCTCCATATCTGTTCCTTGATGAATGACAGTGGTTGCTTCATCTGCTTTTGTATCATTCTCTTCCGTATTCACAATTGCATCATCATTATCTTCTTCTTCTTCTTCTTCTTCTTCGTTGTCTTCCTCTTCTTTGCCTAAAATCTCTTCCCGTATCTCGGCATAACGCATCTCATTTTCATCATATTCTGGATCAAAATGAAATACATCATCACTCGTATCCAATTCCAACTCATCATCTAAACAAATCTCATGAGTAATTCGGTCTTCTTCTTCAATCAAATCTAGCTCTGGTGGATAAGGAGGATACTTTGAAAACCCCTAACCATAAGAGTCAAATGGAATCCATAAAGTAATCATATGTCATACTCACATCCCTACGAATAGCGAAAAGAGCTTCTATCATATATTGGACCCTCTTGTCTATGTCACCTTCGTGGAGGATTCCTCTCAATCTTTCGAATACTGCATAAAGTCCTTGGGGTGAAAGTTCGGATAATATATTACCGCATTCCTTTACAAAAGCCACAGCTACTTCAACGGAGTCATCGGTAGGTTGTTCTAACAACAGGGTCAAAAGTTGCAGTGCTAATAGTTCATGGCAAACAAGTTGATTCACAAGATGGGCGATAAACTTGGTCGTAGAGATACAAAGTCTCTTGTCGTTTCTTTTGAATGCCTTTCTAAACTGTAAAATAACTCTACTGAGAATCATTTCTCCAATCTCTGGTATCTTGGTATTTAAAACGGCAATAAGTGCCGCATAGACGTTGGTAAATTCTGGCGACGTCAATTGCGCCTTCAATATTGCTCGAGAAAGAAGACCTCGACCTCTTATCAAGTTCAACCTAAAAAACTCGGGAATAACTTGACTTATATTGGTCGTGTTTATCTTGTTAACACAACCGTTTATCTTCTTTTTCAACAGTTCCCAAGCAATTCGTTGTCCTTCATAATCACCAGATAGCTTACCACCTGCTGCCGCCCATCTTTCTTCTTTCATTCGCTCCAACTTAAACGGTGGAATATATACTCCACCAGTCTTCCCTTCAGCCCATTCGAACTTGTCCTTTACATTTTTGGGTTCACTTTCTAAACCGTTTGCTGTGGAGGAGTCGTTCTTGTCATTAGATAAATGACTCTCTTCTCTTTCCATAGCAAGTTTACTATTTTCAAAATAAACCGGCCCATTTTCTTTAGCACTATCGTCTACTTTGCTGTCGGAAGTGGTTGTCGTTATTGCCGCGTCCTGTTCCATACTTTATCAACCCAACGAATGAGCAATCTATATCTATTTATGATGTCATGTTGCTTTAGGCATCTCCCATTCTAAAACAAATAGCTTTTAAACTCTTCAACATTCACAATAGAGAATGTTCCATATCTCATAGGCAAAATACAAGCCAGTATAGAAAAATATCAAACACGTCCATCTTTTTTTCTTCGTTTATTTAAAGCCGTCCAACGTTCTACACGCATTTCTGATATTTCTAAAGATAGACAACTTTCCCAACGAGAGAATAAAATTTCATCTGCTAAACCTTTTGGCTTCTGCACATGAACTAATAATAACTGTTTGGCAACCTTTGGCAGGTTGAATGTACAGCAATAACTTTTATAATTGTTCTACATACCTGCTTTACTAGCCGAAGTCTATTCTGCAAACTGATCCAACTTTTCTCCAACAAACAGTCACCAGGTGAATCATCTTTGTGGATATCGACTAAAACACAAAAAGGAGAATGAACGTGACTTTCAACCGAACCATAATACAATACAAAATCCACACCGTATTTCAGTCCGGAATGAGGAGACCATCCTCTTTCCTTATAATAGCAATATATTGCTAAATAATAGGGAAAATGAGGAATGAGCCTACAAAAATACGCATATGTACGATCAGGATCGGTCAACTTGGTTATTGGATCGGTCTTATCAAAAATATTCAATTGCTTAGAAATGAAACTAGCATAGAAAGCTTCCCACAAACAAAGTTGAAGGTGTTCTTCGAAAATATTATCCTTTGTTGGAGAAGAAAGCAGCGGACCTATGTCTACAGCAAGAATATCTCCTTCAGAGGAACTAACCAAAGCTCGATGACTATTCTCAGAGTCCAACCGAGCAACTTGTATTTCCAAGCTTTCTCTTTGTCTTGTCAATTTGGTGCGTTGTCTTGCTACTTTTCCTTTCAAAGCTTCCGGTGCTTCTGTTCCAAATACAGGAACACTTCGGGATAACGAACCCTTACCAAAACCTGACAAGGTTGAGCCTAACTCCATCATATGCCTTTTCTTACAAGTTAAGTATCCAATAAAAAGTTGATTACACGCAGACTTACTCCCTTTGTGTAATCCAAACACTATTATGTATTAATATTCCCTTACAAGGTCTCTCTTTACTCGCTCCTCGTACTATCGAGTTTCCAGTACTTGCATGAAAGGTTTCTTCCAGAGATTGGTCTTGATCCTAATTTACTTTATCGCTGAATCCAAAACAAAAAGGAACAAACACCTATCCTTACCTGCGTCGAGGCGGCAACAAGTCGTTGAACCAAATCCTTCTTCGTTCCCTATTTGAACAGCTTAGAATATCCTTAGGTGATGATACCTTTAGAAATACTTTATAATCCAATCCTAGTTGACACAAACGATACCGTAATATTGGTACGCTTTCCTTGTAAAAATCTACGTCAATCATATGAACATCTCAAGATCCATAGTATAGAGCAAGACTATTGACATTCTTCATCAACGGCAAGCCAACTCAACGCACCCTCCCGTTTCATGGATCCTCCAATCATTGAGGCCGTAGGAGAATCCGGCCATGCTGTACAAATTTGGATTGTCGATCATTTAAATAGGAACGTTCCTCTGTTCACAGGCTTATTTCGTTTTTGGGTTTCGTTTGTTGACTGCTTGTTGTGGTTGCACTCTTGTTGTTTGTGCTCAACTACCTGTGCAATTTTTCTTTTCATTTCAAAAGTTTTGTTGCGTGTTTTCAACTATTAAGCGTATCCAGTTTGGAAACCTCTTTTTGTGAAGGCATGTACTGTAGTTTCGATGGACCCACTGTCTGTTTTTAAGTTATTTATTGGTTTGCGAAGTATTTACGCAAGCTATTCTTTTTGGAAATTACCAAAACCGTTTGCCTTCGACAATTAGTGAGACCTTTGGGTTTCAGCTGTACAGAAAGTTTTGTTTCTTGACGATAGAAAAATTTTGTTTTTAGTCTACAATGAAGATAGTCACGTCTGACTGTGACCATAATTTGATACAATTTCCTAACACGTGGTTGGAGGAGGTATCAGACTTTTCTGAGGGATCATCTGTTTTGAGTGGAGCTGAGCAAGTGGTTCCTTGTAGCTTTGACGCCAGTCAGATCGTCAAACAAGACAATTTTGAACCTTGTACTTCTGCAGTTACCGTTGTTCCAGTCATTCCAATAAGTCCTATAGTGTCAAGGAGTCCTTCTCCTGCATCTCGAAAGTCTGAAAGCAACTTTGACTTCAACTATAATAATGAACAAAATGGCAAAGCAGTGAGTGGTGTAGAGTTGCTCAAAACGAGTGATATCGTGGACAACCTTACAAATTCGTTGTATCATTGTGCGAAACCAGTCTTTAACGCCGCGGCTGGGACTCCTATCGAGTCTGTACTGAGTGAATTTATTCAAAGGGGCGAAGAAAGTGCATTCTACCTGGTGGATCTAGGATCTATTATCATGAAATATTTCGAGTTTGTTCGACAACTTCCTAGGATAAAGCCACATTATGCTGTCAAGTGCAACCCGGATGAGAGAGTCATTCTTATTTTGGCCAAGCTTGGTTGCAATTTTGATTGTGCGTCTAAAGCAGAAATTAGCCTAGTCAATTCTTGTGGTGTCTCAAGTGACCGTATTATATATGCCAATCCATGTAAACCGGAAAAGCATCTAAGATATGCAATAGAGCATGGAGTAGACTGGGTGACATTTGACAATAAGGATGAATTGGAAAAGATTAGTAGGGTTTCACCCAAGATAAGGGCAGTTTTGCGTATTGCTACGGAAGATCATGATTCTCTCTGTCCACTGAGTACAAAATTTGGTGCTCTACCTGATGAAGTAACGGAACTTTTATTGTTAGCTAAGTATCTTGGTGTTCATGTAGAAGGTGTCGCTTTCCATGTAGGTTCCGGTTGTCGATCGGTGCAGACCTATATCCGAGCACTTTATCAGGCCCGCGAAATTTTCAATCTTGCTGAAAGTCTTGGTATGGAACCTTTCCGCTTATTGGATATTGGTGGTGGTTTTCCAGGTTATGATGGAGAGTCCCCGATAACATTTTACAATATCTGCTGCGGAATCAGAGATACTATAGATTCTCTTTTTCCTATTGATCAGGTGAAAGTTATAGCGGAACCTGGACGATATTTTGTTTCATCAGCCTTCACTCTTGTCACCAGAATCATTGCTCGTCGATTTCGAACTCAAATACAGGAAGGAGGCAATAGTTTTCTGAAAGCAGGTTTTTGTCTACAAGAGGATATTTCTCACTCAGACCTTGTCGCTGATTATTATATCGATGATGGTGTTTATGGCTCATTTCGGGATGTAGTGTCACTTGGTGTTGCATTTTATCCAAAGACATTTACATGTTCGAATGCTGCCATTGACTATTCACGGTTTATACGGAGTTGTGTGTTTGGACCTACTTGTGACTCGATTGACTGTATTATTCGCAACTATCCCTTACCTATTTTGGAAGTGGGTGATTGGTTATATTTTACCAACATGGGTGCCTATACAGTTAGTCTTGCCAGTTCTTTCAATGGCTTTTCTTGTCCAAGTATCAAATATGTTTGTGCTTTGTAGTGCATAGAAATTTGTGTCGTAGTTGGATATCAAATGCAGATAAAGTAGTTGGTTTTATTTTTTATGTAGAGGTCTCATAGCAGAATATGGAAAACCTACAAAATTTGGTTAGTCTTTATAGAACAGCTCTCTTATGAAGTAGCCAACACATCATCAGCTCTATTTCTACCATTCCACACCAACTTTCAGTCTTAGCATGGTATGTATACATATATATATATATATGTATTTATGTGTGTGTTTTGCATCCTCTGTATGTGCTACTACTTACTACTAAACACTCTCAATCCCAATCACTTCATACCTATTTCTTCTTTCTACGATATTGTATCAAACACCACAATAACCAACCCATCGAAAAGGACGCAACCCACAACGGTGCTTGACCACCCGGTTTCAACGGCACAGTATGGTAAATAAATATTTCACTCGAGAAATGGACCCATGCTACGACATAAGTGGCCATCGTCACTACTGCTAGTGACACGTGAAACTCGGAAACCACAAACGTGCACCGGATGATGGTAGATAACAACAACCAAGTGGCATACAAGCGAGACAGAGGTGCTGCCACTAGAAAAAAGTTGTGAACCCAAAAAAGAAACACACAAGGGGGTGAAAAAAAAACATACTTTCCGGTGATATGTTTCTATAAATAGTGTCTATTGGTGAAGATGGGTTCCACCAAGCACCGATAGCGGCACCTAACCCTGCTAACCCTGTCAAACCCACCCACGTACGTAACCAAAACAAGTTCATTGCAATCTTGTGAAAAAAAAATACACGCGAGTCGAGTTTATTACAACATATATAGTCGGCTATTCACTTCAGTGCACCTGATGACGCGTCATCCAACGCTAAACGTTCTATTTGCTTGTTTTTTTCCTAAGACACAACTTTGAGTTTTCTTACGTATGTATACAAGCAAAAGGGATTACCTCCCTCCAGTAATTTTCAAAAGTGATATACGAAGATACTCTGTCATACAAGGCAAAACCTACTATTGCTATCGCAGTATAGACATAAGCTCGCGCCATCTCCACAAAAGGCACAACTCGTAATAACCACACAAATCCTCACAACACTCACCACTTTGAAAGCAAAAATTCTTTATTTCACACATGCCTAGGCAAAAGGATCTTCTTTTTCAACAACCACATTTTCCTCATCTTCTAAACTAGCAAAACTTAAAAAGTGCATAGGACGATGTGACTCATGATAAAACTCCTTGGGAGGTTCTAACTTCAGTCCATAACGCATTCCAATACTATGTCGAACTCCTATAAAGTTATAGTTCCATGAACCGACGTCCGGAACCAACGTGAAACCCATAAAACGATCGCTCAACAACATTTGTACCTTTTCATAGTGTTGCGGACCATAACCCGCTGGATTGACCAAACCTTCAGGAGTTTCGCGACTAGCTTTGCCCCATTCATAACCACTTGGAGTCAACTTGTAGGCAGTTACAGAACAACTTCCAGGGGTAAAAGAGACTGTGACAATCAAAGCATGATCCACGTCTGGCAACTTCTCTTCTGCTAATAGAGAGGCTGTATAAACCAAATCACTAGGTGCAAGCTGTGGAAACTCATTAGGCTGAGTATGGACCCAACCAATTGGCTCTAGGTCTTCAAGGAATTCATGTTCAGGTTGCTGGGCAGGAAAAGTTACCTTTTGATGATTGCCCACTTGGGGAGGAAACACAAGGCAACGGATTTCTTTCACGCGGTCGTTGTCAGGTGGCGACAATCCATACATAAAAGCTCCTATCTGCGTACGAAGATCTGCAACGGAGATGAACTTCCGAAGCAAATTTTTAGGAATCACATAAGTAAACTGCGCTTCAGAAAGATCTACATCTGCATTTACATAAATATGTTTGGTACGCAAATGCAAATTGGTGGCTGAAATAGCCCTACTACGCCAATCTGTTCGACTTGCAAATGTGGCCTGTTCGTAGTTGCTTGTAGTTGTTACTATCATTTCTTGTCCGAGCTTATCAACTGACTTGGTTGTTACTGCTGTCATTTGACTTTGTTCTCTGGCTTGTTTTTCTATTTCTGCCATTTCCTGTCGCTGCAAACTTGGAGGAGTTATTTCTGCACCAAGAATGATATCTCGAATTTCTGTCTGTGTTAGACTTGCCACGTTGACATTATTTTTCTTTCCATAATCAACCAGTATTAGATCCTTAAGTGCAACTTCCCCCTTTACCCATTGTTCATCTGATAACGAAGGCCATATATGATGCGATTCTGTAGTGACACTAACATCGGGTCGCAATATCATTCTTGTTCTTTCATGGTTGACATGAAGGGCTCTTAAAATCAAAATAAGTCGAGAAAATGCCGTATATGAGGATACCGATTGTAACCAGTCATCATAAATATTGAACAAAAGCATCTGTGGTTCCGATGCTTTAAGAATAAGATCAGCAAATTTCTCGATTTTCAACAATGCCTGGAATGGCAACTGCAAGTCGCTGCCTTTAATGACAATATTTGGAAAATCGAGCAAATGTACTTCCAACGGATCCAACATTCCTTTCCTAGTAACAATAATTTGCTTTGGTTGTTCTTCAACAGGAAGTGAACGTATAAGAGCTGCAACTTCTTCAGCTGTTTTCCATTTTGCCAATTGACTTAAACGCTTCTGTCCACTCCAAACTGATGTGTGAATGACTTTCAAAAATAGTTGTCCGGTTCTTGGGTTGAATATGAAAATAGCACCGTTGATGGGTTTCGTAACAAGATTGCCTTCAAAGGTCTTATGGATGGTCACTCGATAAACATTGGTATCATCCACAAACCATATTATTTGGTTACCAAACAACTCACCATAGTTTTGAGAGTTGAGGTAAGGTTCCGTTGGTTCCGATGAGTATAACTGTAGACCTTTTCTAATTCGCTCCCTTAACACATACAAGGCAGGATTTGCTTTCATTATTTTTGCCATTGCTTGTTGCATCAAAGGCTTCATTCCAGGTATCCAGTTGCCATAAGCACTGTAAAGATTGTAAGCCAAGTCTACTCCAACTAGAACACCAGTTGGACTTGGATATACACTCATATTGTCGGTAGTGTAATCCAAAAATTTGGCTCGAGAATACCTTTCAACATCGTGAGAATCATAGTCACCCCATCTAAGTTGTACATCAACCCAATATTTGGTCGTTGTTGTCCCATCATCAAAGGAATCTTTCAAATCAGCTAAAAGACTCGGTCTGGAGACTGGCCATTTATATGACGCAAACAATAAAATATCTGCACAGGAGGAATTCATTTTGTAAGACTTGCGAGGATGAATCGTTTCCTTCTGAACTGTTTCAATTTCTAGCGAGTCCAGCTCTTGATCGAATACTTGACAAAGATCCATTACTAATGACTCGTGAATCTTTTGCCATAAATGTGCTCGGAAGATCTGGATAAGTGATATTTTCAAAGTAGGGATCTTCCCGTGCATAAAAATACCCGTCAAATCCAACTGCACTTGAAAGCCTACATATACATTAGCTCTATTAATTGTCGGACTCCACCATAACGTAAACCTCCGATTCGGTATTTGATTAAGACCGCTTCTTTGTGCATTGGTCAACTTTTTGAATTTCATAGATTCCTCAAAACCTGTTGCCTTTTCCCAGAAAAGACCTTCCCATGTAGGGAAATATGTTCCTTTGAAGAGGGTGTGTTCCAATATACCTTCGACTCCACCTAAAGCTTGAATCATATCGGTCCGATAATTGTTCAGATTCCATAGTTTTCCGTCATGTCTTTGATGAGTCCACCAAAATGGATCATTCCGTGCTTGTGTGTAACGCTTGAATTCCAATCTTACCCTCCAACCTTTGTCATATGCCAACGTATGTCTATCCTTCTGGAACAAAGTATTGATACGTGGCACACCTCGATCCCAACTGTCTTCCAAATCTTCCAGAGTAAGTCTTCTGTTTTGAGCCGCTGCTTCAGCTCGTTTCAACGCATATTCGGCCCAAACTCGTTGTGAGTCAAGAAATTCACTTTCCCAAGGTTGAATATAACGATACAAGTTGGGTATAATCTGTTCTTCTTCATGACTCAAACCAGCACGAAAGTGAGTGATGCCTCCAGCTTCTGTTTGTTTGGAATATCTCAAATCACTTTGTGGGATCAATACATGGCCCATGGATAACATTCCAAGACCGCCCAACTCCTTAGGAGCATAGAAAACGACTGGCGGGAAACGACTAGGCATCTTGGAGTTTAGACCAATCTTAATGCGTGTTTGGACCCTATTTTCACACTTCACAAGTAGATCCAAAAGTTCCTGAGTATTCACTACTGCTTCTCTAAAGTAGGTCATTAGGCCAATTAATGCAGTATTCCATTTGTTAGCAATTTTTGTAAACGTGGTTGAGCCTGAAGACATCAAAATCTGACGAACGCGATTTTCGAAATTGGACATGGCTTCTTGAGAAACTCTTAAAAAGGCCACAGCTGTTCTTTCTTTAGTAGATTCATTCTGTAAAGACCAAATGCCGTCACGTTGTTGTGGAAGATTCTCTTCTATTCCTAGAGCCGTATCTTTAACTCTTATCCGTGGTAGGATGCGAACTTCATATCCCGCCATATCAAAAAGTAAATTGGGATTATCTTTGGAATACACGGAGACAAAAGTCACTTCATCGTCCCACTGCAACTGCGTTATGGAACGAGGAATACGATTTTTAATATCCCAAAAGACAGCTCTTCCCAAGTTCACGTCGTGACGCATAAGTCGCATTCTTGCATCTCTAGGCCAGCATTTCTTGTTATTGTATCCAACAGCATTCTCATTATTAGGATCTGGATGCTCTATCAGGAATCTCTGAATCAACTCTTTTGATTCAGTTGCATCAAAACGCAAAAGCATATAAATGCGATCTATGTAACGTATATAGCACCGAATAGGATGTGCTTCTTCGGTTTCCGTGTCTTGAAACATGGTAAATTCATTGGGCATTTGAGGTGGACCAGCAATTTCTGAAGCTCGTTGAAGACCCAACACGAGGAGGTCCAATAAAAGGCCATAATACTGCTGCACAAATGATGCGAATTGCAGTCCTCGTAAAAGACCATACGAATTGGTATGCATCATGTCCTTGTAAGAGATGACTACATTGTTCTTGGCAGTTATATAATCCGCGAGGTTGTGGTCCATGATAAGCCTTAGCAGACGGTTCAAAAAGGTAAGGTCAATTTTTTCTGTCATCTTATGAAACCTTGACTGCAAAAGAACAACGCACTCTCCATGTGAAGTATCCCAAATATCTTTAAGATTGTTAATACCGACAGAAAATTTGTAGACCAGGAGAGGTGCAGGTTCAGCATCTGATGGCTTCACCCAGTTTGGAAATAGTCTTCGTTTCTCTGCTTCATACCAAAGATACTGGTCCAGATATGCATCTGTGATCTTCTCCAGAGGTTCTATGTCATACACTGGAATGAGATAAGAATAATTGTCCATGAATTCTAGACCAACTTCTTTGAAAGTTCTTTGAGTAAGAAGATGTCTTTTGATTCGAGACAACGCTTCATGAGGATTATCATAAGCCTGTTCCACCAAACCCAATTCTTCGCGCTGATTCTGATTCAGTCGAGTTTTCACGGTGTACTGTTCTTTCAGCCTTTCCAAACACAATATCAACAACTTGGTATCGTGTTTGTAGGAAAGAGGTGGAAATGGAATGGGTGAAAATCTTCGGCTTTCCAACCAATGCACCATTGTTGTATACATAGCAACTGCTTCTTCTGCACTAACATATGGACCGTCCTTTAGATAATTATGCTGTCTTTCTTGTTCAGCCTTTAGCCACAATCTCGTAAGGCGTCCCAAATTCTTCTTAACTACAGTCTTATCAACGGTTGCACCTCTTCTAATTCTTTCTCTGTTGTAATGGGCCACATTAGTCCACCAATCTGCTTTGGCTTTGACATAGCGAAGAATCATGTTTTCCACTGGCTTTGGTAAACCAGGTACTTTCCAGGGAATGTTCGCTTTCCAACAACGCCAAGCTTCTGAAAGATGCTGCAAGATAACCTTTGCCTTGGAGGCCTTAACACCTTCCGGCATCATTTCTAAGATATCGTGCATCACCTGTGCTCTAAGTTCCAAATCAAAATGGGACTCCACACGTTGTTTAGTGACAGTTTTCGCGATGCCTTTTGAGTTCCTTCCCTCAAATTGTCTTGCCAACAAGTTTCCTAGCCATCTTTCTAACAATGGTACCACACCTCTCAAAAAGAAAATCCAAACCCTCCACATGGGAAGCCAAAAGCCGCATCCAGGCCCTTTCCCCACTGGAGGTGCATTGAAACGATGATAAATGAGATGTTTGAGATCCTTACACATACGAATTTGTTTCATTAGCTTGTATTTGTATCGATACATTCCTGTAAGTTGACCCACGTGCGAAAATATATATTGTAAGCCATCTGCCAATTGAAAAGCATCTACATTCCCCAAGCGATACTGAACATGTGCATCGACTACAATCTTTGTTAACCTCAGTATTTCACGCAGCAGATGAAACGCATTTCCAAATCGCGATTTCTTTCGTTCTTTTGTGGTTAAAGTTTTGATAGGCTTCAGGTTGAAGTTATAGTCCAAGTGTAGATAATTTACACTCTTACGATCGATCAGAAGATTCAGCATATTATGACCTTGGCGACAAACCTGCAAGCCTGCTTCTACCCAATCAATTTCGGTGCTCTGGAAAAATTTCGTCATCTTCAAAGCTTTAAATAATGACTTGCGAGCCCTTGATTTCGGTGGATGCTTGTGAAGTTCATTGTAGATATAATTTTTGAGCAGTTTCTGATAACTGACTCTTATTTTAACTGGTGCCGAAGTCACACACCGCTCCAAATACCAAGACTTCACCAGCGGAACATCAATAGCTCTTCTGCACCTGCCAGATCTCTTGTTAAACGGCTCGGGGGCATGATACAACGCAATTCCTCCTGCTGTCATCTCATTATAAAGCGGCTCTCTTTCCATAAAGGGAGCAAATCCCTCTGGCATTTGAATATCCTGAAATTCATCATCAAGTGCATCTTTATCTTCTTTCAGGTTAGTAAGCCCTGAGCGGCGATGAGCTGGAATTGGATTGACGATAGGGTCAAAATAATAAGCTGGAAGGTCCGGGTCATCGCTCTTAATATATTGCAATTGAGGATGGTGATATTCAATTAGAGCAACACTTCTTGGTCTGCTATTGTACAAATGAGGAAATGCTACACGATATTCTGTACGAATAGGTCGACGAACAATCAATTTGTTGATATCGTTGAATTCGTTCCAGTCTTCGTCCCCTTCTTCCATGTCTCGATAGAGTGGTTCAAACTTGGGACCTCCTGGAACTGCCATATTTAACGCTTTTGTGGTGAAAAACGACCTTTTGTCAAACAAATAAAAGAAATTGGGATCATAAGCGTCTAGTAAAAGTTGCGATGCCAATCGATGCAAAGTCGTCATTACTGGGACTTCTAAAAACCACCTTTTCATAGAGGGACCGTTCACAGCGGTTGTCCCCACAAGCTTGTCGTTGTCATAAAACCACTCATAGACGGGTGCATCCTCCTCTTCATCCAACTCCATTCGAATGGGCTCTAAAGGCTCTACATCCAAGACATTATCACCGTAATCTAAAGGAGGTTCTTCATCATCAAAAGGGGGAAACCTCATCCGTCTAAAATGCCTCCTATCTCTTTTTTCTCTGCGCATCAGTATCCACATGGTACCCCATTGTGCCACGAATACAGGCTCAATAACTCTTGGAACTTGGTTAACAAAAGTAATTGCGCCAGTTATATGGTACAGAACCTTCACATCCCTTATTTGCTCCCACGGCATCGGCATAGCCTCAAGCAGCTTGAGTACAGCGTGGGGTGCGTACTTCATAGCACCCAAATATACTCTTTTTTCTCTTGCAAACTTTTTATGCGTCATATCTCCGTGGTCTCTTATAATTTTTCTCAAATGTTCTGGTGGCATGTCTTCCTTGAGTACGTCAACAAACCCAAACTTTCTCTTCTCCGCATAACGTGACTTTGCTAGTTTTGCCCATTTCTTGGCTTTCTCCTCGAGTAAAGAATACTCCAAGTCCTCTTCTTCTTCCTTATTGGAAACACTGTTATACTCTTTTCCATTTTCTGTCTTTCTAGACAACTTTCTTGAGGGTGGTTTGCCTGTCGCCATCATATCGTAGTTAGCGCCCACAAACACAACAATCCACCACAATTCAAAGAATCCCAAAGAAAATAATACATTTATTATTATTGAATTTCCACAATTACCGGCAGGTGGTCACTTACACTACATGTTATGCAATCCAAACAAGGAGATTGTCTAAAGTTTGTATGTAGTGGTTGACAAGTATCTTCTCTACAAATTGTACAGTCGGAGAAACCCACAATATGGGCAGATTTTGCCTTCAATGTGCTATCCAGCCAAATCATGTCGATGCGTTTGTCCATTTCTAAATTGGTTGAAAGCAACGACATCTCATTTTCATTGAATATATCAAAAAAGGAGTCATGGAACCCTATACGTCTCATAGAGACCAACCCGGTGTCATTTGTCATCATGTTAAAGTCTCCCATTATGATTCGCAGTTGTTGACTTGTCAATTGTTCGCGCACCTTGAATAGTAAGAAATGAGAATACTTGAAGATTCAACACTTACCTGATTAGTGATTTGTTCCAGTTGATGTGCAATTTCTTCATGTGTACAGCAAGTATGCAGCACATACAACTTCACGCTTTTCCCATTCGATAACAATATTTCACCCTGAATAAACACATCATATGGACCACCCCCATCTAACTAATAACAACAAGGTAAGAGACCTTGAAAAGATGAAAGAGATGCATACAAAATTCGTTTGTAATCCAACCAATGGATATTTCGATAACAACGCCAATCCTGCAACTGAGGAAAATATTGCCTTCGCACCAGCATAATAGTAACTGAGATTGGTTCTAGAAGAAAGCCAATCCACAATATCTGCATTTCCTTTTGTCAAATCATAAGTGGCAGTTTCTTGCAGTCCCAAAATATCTGGATCTTCTGTCCGAATGATATCCAGTAGTCCTTCCCAATTCATTTCCCCTCTTCGATCTATCAAGCAAGTGTCATCAAATATGTAAACCAGAAATAGTTCACTATTACCAAATCCCATTTGTATATTATACGTCATGACACGTAACGGTGGATTCAACCCACTTGCCTCTAAGGAAACAATTTCAGGGTCTTGTGACTCCCTTAAATTAGAATCTACATTTCCCATATGCAATAGGAAAATAACATTCAATAATAAAAGGACAAATAACAAAACACTGGTTAGCAAAAGCTCCTTCGATTCGGATCGCAAAGTGCGAAGACGAGAACAAATCCATTTAGGATAAAAGAGGCACTGGATACTTCGCACAAGCAAAGGACTTAGAGATAATGACAACAAAAATAGATAATATCTCCAAAGAGAGCTTTTCTCAAACTAATGAGAATATATTTCAGTTTTCCGATATCGAAAGAGACTGGAAGATCATTACCAAGCTCGTTACAATAAAAACACCACTATTAGAAAGAAATACAAGAGTAACTGAATTTGCGATCGTGAATCCCAGTGCAAGACTACGAATGGATGGCTGCAGATAATAAAGTAGATATTCGGAGAGACTAATACTTGCAAAAAACACGGGAGCCAATACAAACATGAAAACAGCAAAGAAAAGTTGCATAATATGAAACTCTCGTTGTACGGAGTTGTCAGCATAATAACTTAGTGAAGGGAAGAGAATAAAGAACCAGCTGCAGAGAAACAATGAAGCAACAACTAAACAACCAGAAAAGAAGACACGGGGATGTTTCAACACGAAGACAAGTCGAAATACGTAAGACAAGATGGCAAAGATACTAAACATAATAAACATCATACAAGTCACAAATGCATAAAAACGAGGGTCATTGTGGACATCAAGGAAACGTGTTATAATGGCTGGTGAATCAAAAACTTGAACGGCAAAGAGAAGTGAACAGGATATTGCAATTCCATACCAACTAGATAACGTCCAGCGGCTTAGTGTCTTCCTAACTCTTTTCCAACTCCACAGTTTGCGCGCTGTGGCCTCTTCGCTAGATTGGTTAGTTCCGAGACTTATTTGTTGTTCTCCCATTCCCTCGTGTTCTGGTGGTTCCAAGTCCCATCTCTGTTCTACACCAAAATTAGCCACTTCCAGTGGATGTTGTGGAGAAGAAGGTGACAAGTTCTGTCCAAGGGTCGGCTGTTGTGCATCACTCGAAAACTCTTCCAAAACACGTGAATTTGTCTCTAATCTTCCTTGCTTCCTTTTTCGACTACGATCACCAAACAGGTAATCCAGAAACAACAAGATGACTCCAGCTCCTGCCAACACAGCTGCAAAAATCCTTTCCAAGTTACTATTGTGGGAAGAAGGAGGTACTATGCTGCCATCGAGAGTGCCTCCTATGGTACGAAAAGTTATAATTACGACCAACGCAATACTCAAAGCTCGCGAACAACAGAGTCTTGGATGTCTTTTCATCTTGAAAGTGGTCCAAGGCATCGTCGAAGCTGCCATTCGACAAGGTAAATAAAGCCAAAAAGACAATATTCCTAGTGTATCAAATAAGAACCTTCCACTCTCTTCATTTAAAAAGGACGCTGCTGCTCGAAAGCTACACAATGCCAAACCAGCAAAACTGTCAAGAAACTTGTAAGTTTTTTCCTTTTCCCAGCAAGGTATACTTACAGAGCTATGGCTGGTGCTCTAAGATGAAGTAACTTTGTACGAAAGGGAGCCACAACAATAAGAAAGGGACTGAGGTAAGTCAGGAAGGCAAAACCTTTCCTATGAGAATATCCCAAAGTTACAAGGTTGGTTCCATATATCTGCACTGACAAATCGGAAACTAGCTGTAAAAAGAATAGAACTAGTAAAGTAAAAGAATAGTTTACAGTCTTTTGAGGCTTAACCAGAAGAGTCGAAAGTATCTTCTTCTTTCTCATACTATGTTGTGACGATGGATGATACATTCTGAGTCAGGCTGCCCTGCAAAAGAGACAGATGAAATTTTTATTTTCTTCCGATCGAATGTTAACTCCAACAAATTGATCATTGTCGTCTCTACAAAGAACTTGTAAACTGAGACTCATATATCTTCTTTGGAATAAGACTGGAAGAAATTGGAAATTGGTTCGTTGGAAGTTTCTGCAACTTGAAATAAAAGGTGCATAGAGACATTTTTTATGGACTAAAATAGTATTCCTTAAGATATTCATATAGATAGAATAAAAACAATATAAACACAAACACGAGACCGATGAGGAACCCTGTTTCACTCGACCAAACGTTTAAAACACGTTTTGTATTTTTCTCTTCTATGTTACCACCACGTACTCCACCGCTTCGAGTTGCTCGGAACCGAAATACGTCGGATCCATCTTTCTCATCTTTTTCACTCGAAGAGTCGTTTTGATCTCCACTCTGTCCCTTGAGTAGAAAGAACAACGCACCCTGAGTTGCTTGTCGTCTATTTCGAACCCAACTGTAATTTTCTCTCAAGGAAACTCTTTTCAACTTTACTAGACAAATTTTACTACGTTGCAGTAAATGAGGACAAACGAAACCTGTTGCAACTCTACAATAAGACGACTCACTTGAAAGGTCAATCATCCTTATCATTTCTCACCATCCATCCGGAGGTTACGTTGGATCACAAGAAATTTCATCTATTTCCATTTTATCATACCAAAAGTCAACAATAGAATGAGTAATATTGAAAATATCTGCCATTTTTAAAACAACATCAATTCATTCTACAGTCTTTGTTTATCAATTGCAACATATCCTACTTGAAAGATAATCAAATGGAGTAGTCATCAATTCTTTTCAACTCAACTTGGAACTTTTTGGGAAAAGAATATTGAATATTGCATATCACTTAATTCAAAGTATTCATTCTCATGCATTTATTTTGAAATTCATTTTCTTCTAAAACATTTGCAACGTTCTTACCCTCGAAGGGATATTGCAAAACCAGCTAAACTAGACTTGCTATCCATATCGATTATCGACTGAAACTTTGAATGATAGATGGTTTTGCATGTATTATCAACTCTCGCAAGTTGACAAAATTCTTTAGCCTCATTCGATAGTATTGAACATTGAGCCTTTAAAGAAATTATCTGAGATAGTCTAAGTACATCAAGATCAACTAGAATACCCCAATATATGTGAAACAAAGCAGCAAGATTCATTGTAACTATTACGCACAAAACATTATTCCTGAGAAAACAAAAGTTACTCAGACCCATAAACATCACCCTATTCTCTGATAGTAAAGGAGGTTGAAGCTACAAATTTGTATCTTATTGCCATCGTAGAACAGCAGAATTTGAAAGCAATCTAACGGTACTATGGGAAATACGATTCAAAAATTTGTCTGTCTACAAATCTGCAAGTCTCCTAAAATATATATAGATGGATAGGTCAACCTTTGATCAAAGCTCAACTGATTTAGGTTGGAGACAACAAATGATCAGCGAGTAGCAAGAAATTAAGGGTGGAATAGTTTAGCCCCTCTCCCGTTCCCACTAACTTTATAGACTAGATTAAGCTAAAAAACTCGCTTGTTGACAAAGGCAAATAACAGATTCTCACAAAATTCACAGGAAAGTGGAATCCCGAACCGTTTAGAAAGATTAAGACTGTTTCACCCGAAAATGACTTGGCACTTTCACATGTACAAACTCTAGTTGTATTGATCACGTGTTCAACATAATGGTTCTCTATGTTCTTCTATGTCGACAAATTCAAGTTATTGTAATTTGCTTTGCAAGAGACCAATGAAGCTTCAAGAGGACAAGCTTTCCATGGACTTTGGCAACTCTCAAATGTCGACTAGTGTAAAACGAAACTTCTTCTTGAAATTGTAAAAAGAATATGGCAAGCCTTCTATTGAACAATGGAGTTTAAAACAAGATTCACCTCCAAAGAACTATAAGATTGTAACATTGAATATAATACAGCTCCCGATAATTCTAATCCTTTCAGAGGGAAATCAATATTAGTTTTCTGTTACAACAAATATCCAAATGATTCCGTTAAAGACCATGTCCCATAGATGTCCCGCTCGTCCAGTGGTTTCAGCCATTGAAGAATTTCGTTCCGTTTGTTCATATATAAAGTTAGGAATCGCTCGATCTTATGGAGACTTCCACAACTTCACAAGAAACAGATATTCCGGATTCTAATAGGATAGCTCCCTTATCAGAAGAGGATAAGGATGCAATACGCTTCAATGCTTTTGGAACTTCAGCTGGTTTCTTCGTGAATGGATATATGTACAATATCAATAGTGTACTGCTCACTATGTTCACAGATATATTTCCTAGTGTGGGACAAGATGTCGTTGTTCAAACTGCAGTAGGTGTCTCTATGTTGTATGGAGTGATGTTCGGTTTACTAGTATTCGGTGTCATTGCTGATCATTTTGGAAGGAAAAAAGGTCTGATTATGTGCTCTTGTTTAGTGCTCCTCGGAAACCTACTTGGAGTCGCAATGAATGGCACAAGTCATGTCGGTACTATTTGGATGATGTGTATTGCTCAAGGAGTTGCTGGCCTTGGAATGGGTGGCGAATACACTTGCAATATTCCCAATACAATGGAAGATAGTGAACAGGTGAATCCAGTTACCCGAGGAAGAAGAGTTGCGATGCTTTCTCTTTGCTTAGAACGTACTGGAAATTTTGCTCCTCTTCTAGTTCAACTTTTACTGGTTGGTGTTGCTTGTCGCAATGCATATCTTGGAACTGCATCCAATTGTAATTGGAATGTTGTTGCTCGACTTTCGTTTGGCATTGTTACTATTCCTGTCATTATAGTTCTTATATTTAGGACCAGAATGAAGGACTCCGTGATGTTTAAGAAAGATCAACTGCGAAGAGGAAGAAGATACGATGGGCTCGATCTCTTTGTTATTCTTCGACATTTCATGCCTAAAACGATTGGAGTAGTTACTTTATATTTCTTAGTTGATTGGATAAACTACAGTCAGGGGACATTTGGTAATCTTATATTGCAACATGTGATCGGAGTTTCCCTTTTTAAAAGCATTTGGCTTGTTCTTGTGGAAGGTGTTGCATGGATCATATGGACTGCATTTATTGCAGCTTTTATTGTAGACAAGCTGGGAAGACGTAAAACGGGCATGTTTGGATGGCTTTGGCTTGGTAGTACTCAACTAATAAATACTGGCTTTTTCTATCAGTTTAAAGCAAAGCCCATTGCATGGATCATATGGAGCACATTTGTTGCTGGGTAAGTAGAACATTTCCATCTTCTAGTTGCTCACATGATGGCTGGCTCAGATTTCAGAATTTTGTATACATTTGTGCCTATCTAGTGCCAGCAGAGGCTTTTCCTACTCGTATTCGAGCTACCATGTATGGAATATCGGTTTCTCTTGGAGTGATGGGTGCTATAGTTGGAACAACTACTTTTCCTTCTATTTGGTTGCGTTGGTCAGGAGGCATAGAACAGACCAATTCGGGTCTCAGAAAGACAATGTGGTTTTATGCTGGAATGGAATTTCTAGGATTGTTTTTATGTATGCTATTTGTACCCGAATATTCACATCGATCATTAGCAGGAGAGGATACTCGCTTTGTTGAATTGAGAAGAAGACATTGTGCACGTTTTGCTACAAAATGGGGTGTGACTCAACAGGATTTGGAGTGCGAAGACTTGAGAAACTACACCCTAAAGGGTTTGGTTCAGAAGCTTCTTTTTAACGCAAATTTTTTGGACTATCGTCGTCTCTACATGGCTTCTCTTTGTCGCTCGGAAAAGATTCTTCTTAAAACACAAATGGAATATATTGCAAATTTGCCCATTGATTACAAGGACTTGACGTTATTTTCATCACTGTGGTCAAAATACAAGATGGGTAAGATTGGATATCAACAATTTGTAAAGAATTCAGAAGAAATGGGATATTACGATATTGTTAAAGAAATGGAGATGTTTTACAGTGAGAAGAAGAAAGATGATAATGGTTTGATCCTTGATGAACACGTCTTGTTGCCTGACCATTTGGATGATTCTGAAAACAACAAGTAAAGTTTGTGTACAACTATAATAGATAGTTGTGTCGTGATGAATAAAAGAGAGTTAAGATGGTCAACGTTATTGCGACATTGCGGAGATATCATCACTCTGTACAGCAGCCTGATCTGAAAAAAGCTGAACCATGTCAAACACACAAATATTCTCAATAGACTTAGTGTATTATACATAGCCTTGTGAAACTTAAATTCCAATCCCTACAAAAAGATGCTGTATATCTTGTATTGACTTGGCCATAACTATGTCACAAGTGAACTTCTCTATGAGTCAATGATAAAACAATAGAATAGTTAGTTTTTTCTCATTGACCTTACAAACTCTTCAGTAAGATTTGTGTTCCACTTTATTATTCATTGTTCACATCCCATCATAGAAATAATGATTACAGTCTCATTCATTTGATGAATATCAACAGAGTCAACGAGCCATATCCTACGAAAAAGAGTAGATACAAAGTTATACAGTAAAAGGAAACACAAACTCTACCACTATTAGAACACCAATAAAAATTTTTTGGGAGAAACCAACTTAGAAGAATCCATATAAGCCCAGTTGAAAAAGCATTATCCTACTTTAATTTGTTCTTTTTTGTAACAAATTGCAAGTTTCGGCGGCTGTTGAGCATTCTTTTGTTGGAACCTAACATATCTCTTTTTATTTTGCTTTGAAAGGTATATATCACTTATTATTTTCTTGACAAAGAAGTATGAAGTGAAACAGATATTTAAGTTGATAGGGTGGAAGATGTTGTCATTCAACCTGGGAGTGACCAGCTTGCGCTCTCGCTTGAAAAAGTTTGACAGTTCAAGCGCACAAATCCAATACATGTATTCTTTAGGTTGGACTCGAGTTGTGAAAGAATTCAGACTTGCTAGTGGATTCAAAACAAGTGCGTCTCTTCGCAGTGAATCTGAAGAAACAGTTCCGCTTTCTCGCTTTGAAACAAACAGACCCTTGAATCCGATCTATGAATCCTTAGAAAAGAAAGTTAAAATAGCGCGCGAAGCACAAGGGAGGCCTTTGACTTTGGCAGAGAAGATCCTTTACGGTCACTTGGTAGATCCCGCGCAAAAGGTAGTTCCAGGGGAGTCTTACCTCAAGGTTTCGCCAGATAGAGTTGCCATGCAGGATGCAACAGCACAAATGGCTACACTTCAATTCATATCGGCAGGTCTTCCACGTACTGCTGTTCCAACCACTATTCACTGTGATCATTTGATAACTGCAGAGAATGGAGCCTCCAAAGATCTCGAACAAGCAAACATAACTAACAAGGAAGTGTTTGACTTTTTATCTAGTGCAGCCAAAAAGTTTGGCATGGGATTTTGGAAACCCGGTAGTGGAATTATTCACCAAATTGTTCTCGAAAATTATGCTTTTCCTGGTGGTTTAATGATAGGAACAGACTCACATACACCAAATGCTGGAGGACTCGGTATGGTTGCTGTTGGAGTTGGAGGTGCAGATGCTGTAGATGTTATGGCCGGTCTTGCTTGGGAAATCAAAGCTCCAAGAATATATGGTGTCCATCTAACTGGAAAATTCCACGATTGGGGTTCCCCGAAAGATGTGATTTGTAAAGTCGCAGAGATATTGACTGTCAAGGGTGGTACAGGAGCTATTATAGAATACTTTGGACCGGGAGTTGAGTCGTTGTCTTGTACTGGTATGGCAACTATTTGCAATATGGGTGCAGAAATTGGTGCAACCACTTCATTGTTTCGTTACAATGAGCGCATGAATCGTTACTTGAAAGCAACTGGTCGTGAAGGTATAGCTAATCTGGCAAAGAAATATAGTGCTTTGTTGCAACCGGATGAAGGCTGTAACTATCACAAAGTAATCGAAATCGACTTGGACAAATTAGAGCCGATGATAAACGGTCCTTTCTCACCTGATCTTGGTCACACAGTGTCAAGAATCCGCGATGACGCCAAGGTGAGTAGAGTTGATATCTTTTATCATTTCCAAACTGAAACATGTTTAGAATGCTGGATATCCAATGAAGCTTTCTGCTGGTTTGGTGGGTTCCTGCACCAACTCTTCCTATGAAGATTTAACCCGTGTCGCTTCCATTTGCAAACAAGCTTTAGATAAGGGTGTTAAAATGAAGACTATTTTTACTATTAATCCGGGTTCGGAACAAATTCGTGCCACTATTGAACGTCATTTGGATGATATTCGACAAGTTTTCTGTCAACCTAAACTATTATTGTAGGGACGGTTTGTTAGAAATTTTCGAAGCAGTTGGGGCAGTAGTGCTAGCTAATGCTTGTGGACCTTGTATTGGACAATGGAATCGTAAAGATGTGAAGAAAGGAGAACCTAATTCCATCTTTACCTCCTTTAACCGTAATTTTGCAATGCGAAACGATGGGAATCCAAAGACACATGCATTTGTAACTTCACCAGAACTAGTCACTGCCTTTGCCTTGGCCGGAACTTTAGATTTCGATCCTCAGAAGGATAAGATAAAAGGACCTAATGGAGTAGAGTTTCAATTAGAACCACCAAATGGTCAAGAACTACCTGAAAAAGGTTTCTTGACTGGTAAAGATACATTTCAACCTCCACAAGATAATCCAGAAGCAGTGGAGCTAAAGGTGTCCCCCACATCAGAAAGACTTCAGTTACTTGACCCATTTTCAGCATGGGATGGAAAAGACTTTACAGATATGCCCATCTTGATTAAAGTGAAAGGAAAATGTACTACAGATCATATCTCTATGGCAGGACCTTGGCTCAAATACAGGGGACATTTGGATAATATTTCCAACAATATGTTTATCGGTGCCATCAATGCTGAAAATGGCAAGGTGAGTTTACATTATTGTATTCGAAAGGACAATTTTTGTTGAATGGTTGAAAGGCCAATAATGTGAAAAATCAGTTGACGGGTCAATATGGCCCAGTTCCTGATACTGCTCGTGCCTATAAAGCTGCTGGTATGCCATGGATTGTTATTGGAGACGAAAATTATGGCGAAGGTACTTTAGTTGGATTGTTTGAGGGTGCTATTTTGTTGAGTTATTATTTTTAGGTTCGAGTCGAGAACATGCAGCATTGGAACCTCGTCATTTAGGAGGAGTTGCTATTTTGGTTCGCTCTTTTGCAAGTATCCACGAAACGAATCTAAAGAAGCAGGGTCTTCTTCCTTTAACTTTTGCTAATCCTGGTGACTATGATCGCATAAGTCCGGACGATCGCATTTCTATTTTGGGCTTGAAAGATTTGAAACCAGGAAGTCCACTTACAGTTCGAGTGAAGAAACAAAATGGTGAGACATTTGACATTCAAGTGAATCATTCATTTAGTGAAGAACAATTTGAATGGTTCAAGCATGGTTCAGCTTTGAACAAGATTAAAGAGGACTTGAAAGCGGGTCGAAAACAAATGTAAAGAATGAAGTATTCTTGTGGAAGGAATTATTGTTTTTTGTTTCGTGTTTCAAGCGTAAAAATGAAGAATATTTTCTGGATACAAAAGGAACTTGCTCTTGTGATCATCATGTATGTTTTTTTTAAATCACGTCAAATAGAAAAGGGAACACAAAGAAGATGACAGAGTCGAAAGAATCCCTCCACTTCTTCTTAGCGGGAAGATCGGCCTTCCTCTCCTCCCTCGTTCCCTCTTTCTGGGCATTTACGCACCCTCATCTAAAGAAAATCCTGGACTTGGAAACATTCCAATCTCCATCTTCGATTGCTTCTTGTTTCCTCGGCCCCCTGTCAAAGACATTTCCTTGATTGGTTTCCTTTCGTTTGACACTTGTATGGTATTCAAGAATAGTGCTATGCACAGGTTATTTTGAAATTGCTGTTTTATTAGTGTGTCTATTCTATTAGGGCTATAAAAACACTTACCGGTATTCTGAAGACGAGCTTCGAGACAAAGAGTGTTAAGCTTGTGTGTCGACAAAATATAGTGAAAGAGCTTCTTCTTCGCAAATATACAATTCGTGTCTTTATCGTGTAATGGATACAAAACAACTCGACTCTTCACTAGGTAGAACACAAGTAGATGAAACTACAGAAGAGAAGCATACTGGAACAGACTTGACGCCACATGTAACAAAAACTTTGGTGAAAAACGAAGACACGGCCTCTTCTACACAAAGAGAAGAAATAAAAGGAATGGTTTCAATCCAGCAGTCGATTTCATCGGAGACAGGTCAAACCTCCAATACCCAATGTGAAAAGCGACGAAGACTAAGCAACCATACCAATTGTGCAGCAGCACAAATAGAGTCATTGCATGAGCAATTACTTAAGCTACAAAGTCACGCACTTCACTTGGAGAGTGAGCTTTCCAAAGCAAGGACAGAAATGGATAGACTCCGAGCAGGAGCAGCAGCAGCAGCAGCAGCTCATGCAAAGGGACGTTGTTCTTGTCAGAGACTGGGTGGATTGAATGGTGAGTTGATGTATTGTTCACATTGTAATGAAATGTTGGATGGATGCCCGAAATGTGTGTTTGGACCTACGGTTACTGGTCAACAACATTCATTTGACACTCCAGATGCAAATAATGATGATAGCATGTTTCATTCGGATTGGGAAGAAAATAAGGAAAAAAGGAAAAAATCCAAAACTACAACGGACAAGGGAGGACAATCAAGATATTGGTCACCGGAAGAACATAAACTGTTTCTAGAAGCTCTTTCGGAATTTGGTCACAGAGATTTGCGAGCTATCTCTACTTATGTTGGGACGAGATCGATGGTGCAATGTAGAACTCATTTACAGAAATACTTTATGAAGTTGGCGAGGGAAGCAAAAAGAAGTACTTCGCAACAACATTTGCAGTCTGGTGTTAGCTCATTGTCTGCCTATTCTATTTCTCCCCTAACTCAGGAGAGCACTGCCAGCAGTCCTTTGGCTTATCCATCTGAAGAGAACAGAAAGAGAAATGAGAAAACCGTTCCTGATCTATGTGGTGTGCATTTATTATCTGTTGTGGCAAATGAAACGCACGCTTCACTGGAAGATAAGTTAGGAAATGAAAAGTGACAATAACTAGTCTTGTTTAATAAATTGCTTGACATACTTTCCCAGAATGTCCACCTCTAGATTCACTTGGTCACCTACTTGTTTTTGCGGAAGAATGACCTAGAAACACTCATGAGAGAACCTTTAAAACAGACAGAGTCCACTTTACATGTTGTTGTGTATAGGCTACGAGCATAAATTGAAAAGAACAGTCTTGGGTGGCACAAACCGTAAGACTGGTACCATCTACTGCGATGTAGCCTTTCTCTACCACAAATGCAGCAATTTCTCTCGTAGTATCGACCCAAAACCACAAAGAGTCTCCTTCTGGGTACATCGAACGAATAGTACCAACACCATCCACGTGTCCTTGCACAATATGACCACCGAATCGTCCCTGTGCTGACAGTGCTCTTTCCAAGTTCACTGGACTCGCTTCTTTCAATTGTTCTAAATTGGTTCGTCTCAAAGTCTCTGGAGAAATTCCAACCACAAAACTCTGATCGTCAAAGCTGCACACAGTTAAACAAACCCCATTGACAGCAATACTGTCTCCGATATGCAAATCTTGTAAAACTTGTTTAGCAAAAATGGAAAGCAATAAATGAGTTTCTTCTTTATCAAGTGAACCCACTTTTCCTATTTCTTCAACGATTCCAGTAAAAACCATCAAGTTGCGCTATGCACAAATCATCATCCTTTTTGCTTTTCGAAACGAGATCATGATTTAGGTGTGGATAGGTTCTCATGAATGGTTTTATAGGACAAGTTGTGAACAATACGCCTCGAACTATTTGGAACAAGAAATTGCCTTTCTCTAGTTGGTTTGGACGGCACTTGTTTTCTCCAAAAGGTAGTCATTCGTTCTCTACATGTATTGGAGCACTTCCAGTTTGTTTTCGCTCCGTTGCCCTTGTTTCAGCTATCGTGGATGGGAGTGTTGGAAAGTGTCGATGGACCAGTTCTTTTATAATTTCTCACCGTTATCATTATTTCAACGGTTGGAAGTTGGCCAAATACTTTTATATTGTTGCTTTTGCCTCTGCTATGTTGGTTGTAATCGTTCTATGGTGGAGAAGAAGATTTCTAGTGAAGAAGTTGATCGTTCGGAAGAGACCTTCAGTTATAGATATAGGGCCTGCCATCGCTAACTTTTATGACGCAAGATCCTATTTGTGGGAGACTTTATGGGGAGAGCATATGCATCACGGGTATTATGGAGAAACAGGGAAAGAGAAAAAGGATCGCATCCGTGCACAAGAAGATATGATAGAAGAGCTTTGGAAGTTTGCAGAATTGGATGACGTGTTATCAACAGGTCCAGTTGTTCGCATATTGGATGTTGGTTGTGGAATTGGAGGTGCTGCACGTTATTTGGCGAAGAAGGATCCAAGCATTCACGTCACAGGTATTACACTCAGTAGGGCACAAGTTGAACGTGGGAATGTGTTAACCAAAGCACAAAAGTTGGAAGAACAAGTGGAACTTGTAGTCGCCGATGCACATCATATTCCTTTTCCTGATAATTCATTCGATATCGTATGGAGTTTGGAATCAGGCGAACATATGGCTGATAAATACTTGTTTTTGTCAGAATTGTATCGCGTCTTAAAGCCGAATGGTAAGTTTGCTATGCTGGTTTGGTGTCATCGCAAATGTCCTCCTCCACTCTCAGATGAAGAACGTGTGATATTGTATTCCATTTATGAAGCCTATCGATTGCCTTATATTTGTTCATTGGAAGAACTTTCAAATGTAACTTGGAAAGTAGGTATGACAAGACTTAAAGAGGCAGATTGGTCGGCTTCTGCATTTCCTTTTTGGATTCAAGTTCTACAAACTGCATTTTCTATGGAGGCAGTTGCAGAGTTGAGAAAAGCAGATTGGGATACAATACGTTCAGTATTTGCTATTCGACATATGCTTCAAGCATTACACAGAAAGTTGCTGGTATTGGGTGCTTTAAGTGGAATGAAAAGGTTATCCGTTTGAGAGTTGAAAACAAATAAAAATGGTTTATACAACCCGATCATCATATTCCTTTCGTCATAACAAAATCATTACAGTCATCGTCGACAACTTTTGAGAAAACCAACAAAAACACACAAATATAACCATTTTGGCTCAAACTATCACGATGATGACTATGATGACCACTTTACTCACTGTCCAGTTCCAAGCTTGCAATTTCATTCCTCAAACGTACAAACAAATCTGAAAGCTCCCCAGAAGTCATAACATTCAACAATCTTGGTACTAAATGCTCTTCCTCCTTTTCCATATGAAACAGAAACTGAGAAGAAAATCCTGTGATACGAAGAAACAGATCTCCTGCATATTGCGGATCAAAAGTATTTACCATATCGACGATTGCCTTCACCTCTCCACTTTCCATATTATGATCCAACTATAAATTTGTATTAACGCAATAAACAAAAGGTAAATGCAAATTCACTTACGTGATAAGCCTCTACTAGCCCAGGCAAACGTTTTCCAATTTCATAAAATAAAGTATGATCTTCAATAAAAGAGTGAATTCTAAGAGAACGACGAAAACGTTCGCAAACTGCTTTCAACTGTTGAAAAGATTCCAAGCTAGGTTTCATTACCAGTTGAGAGGCATAATGCTTCATCTTCTCTAAGCTCTTCTTCAAGTCCTTGTGCAATTGTTGAAACCAACAAATAAAGTCTCTCGAAATATGCTCGTGATATGAACACTCATTTGTCTCTACATTACAAGGCTCGCGATAAATATCTAAAAATGAATTGGCAAAGTCATCTTGTCCACACAAGTTTCTCTCAGATACAGCCGATTCCGAACTTGGACTCTTTTCATGGGAATTATTCTCAACGTCCGATAAGGATTCCTCCAATTCTTGATTCATTGGCTTTAAAGAGACACCGGTGATGTTTTCGTTGTTTTCTGGGAACATTTTCACCTGACATACATTGGATAAACGACTTTCTAATATAAACATTTTTTCGTAGACTCTTTTCAGTTGCTGTACATTCTCCAAAGTTTTAAATCTCGGAGGAAGTAGCGACAAATCATTTGCGAAACCAACATGGCCTAGACTGGAAGTTCCCACATTTTCAGTGACAAACTTTCGTATTTCCATAGACATATTTTGAGGTTCGCGAATGGATAGAAACCAAATAGGAGTTCCTGAAGGAGAAGTATGAATAGATAAAGGTATTCCCAAAGCTGCCACAGGATGATAAAGATCGAGAGCTTGAAACAATGACCAATAAGAATCTTCATTTTCTGTCTCAACAATAGTTGAGTCCCTGGAAATAGCTAAAACGTTGGAAAATCGAATTGCGAGAAATAGAGGATTCCTGCATTTATGGCGAATGTTTGTTGCTTGAAAATAACGAACAAGTCCGATAGTTGAGTTGTCAATAACTTCATCTACTGCTTCTTGACCTTGTGCCCGAAACTAGAAGCGTCACAAGCTGTTATTCGAAAGCCTATTTCAATATGCAACAAACTTACCTTTTTAATGAACTCCTTTTCGAACAAATCAGGTGAAAATAGGCGACTGTAAAAGGATTTGTTGGAGTTTTCCGGACTTGTTTTTGAGTGGGTCCTTTTTTTCGTTTTATCAGGCTGACTTCTCGAATATACAGCAAAACCACTTGAAATTAACGCAGCTTCACATTTGGCTGTCGATGAAAATATTGCAACGACAATGTGAAATTTGCGCCCTCCAAGGCTGCTACTAGTTGTTGTTAAGCGTAGACGTGAAAAACGACATTCTCCACCAACCGCCTGGGCACTACAGTCTCCAAGCAACTTTACTTGTTCAAAAAAGGGCCAAGTGTTACTTGCACAAACAAGCATGACCTTAATCGTACTTTCTTTCCAAGGCTCGATGGTCCTTCTTAAATGTACTCTGATTTCTGGCAGTCTCCAAGCTTTTAGCCAGCTAAACTCATTTCGTTCAGAATCAAACAGTAAAGGTTGTTTAAGTTCGACATGTAGGCTAACAATTGCGCCATCCCAAGCAAAAGGTGCCTCAAACTCTGAAGTTTCTTCTGCTGCTGTGCCGTATTCTGGGTCAGAGGAAGAAGAGACTTGAAGAGAGGAAAGTTGTTTTATAACTTTTCCCGAGAACCTTTCCCACTTCCATCCGTTTTGAATGTCTGAAGAACAAGATTCATCGTTCAATGAACCAATATATGGACTCTGTTCATAAAAGTGCACTCCAGCACCAAACATCAATTGATAGACCAAATCCCAACAGTTCCTTCTCCAGAGAGAGGGAAAAATCATCGCTTTGAAATTCTACACTTATTTATTCGTTGATATGGTAACTAACGACGATGTCGAATTCTTCTTTGTCTAGAATGACTTTGTGACGTCTAAGAAATATAATAAGCCATGAATGAACAATGAACATTCAATATCGATCTCTTACTTACTTGTCCACTTTGAAATGCAATGCTTGCTAAGCCTGGAGCTGAATCAAAAGCCTTATCAACCGACACAGGCGGCATAGACAACATGTTCAAACTATTATTTATATTTTGTCGAATATCAGAAGCCTTATTGCCTTCCCTGTGATCAACAACAGAAAAATTGGGTTGATGAAGTTGTTCTTTCGATATGTCTCGAACCACATGGTGAGTGGCAGAATCCTTTGGTCCCTCCTTTTGACCTAATGTTTGTATAGAAGATTCTGTCTGGTTATCATTTTTCTGGTACAGAGTTGATATTCTTTGTTCGTAGATATGGTGAGATACAACATTTGGTTCAAGTATGAATGACAAGCCTCTCTGGTCACTAATAATTAGACGTCTCCTTTTGTTGAGCGAAGGAGGAGTAACTCTAACTTTCTTATTTTCAACTGTATTTTTCTCTCCAGACATCTCTCCTTTATCTTCTTCCACTTTTGGACTAGAAACTTTGACAGCTTGTAACGAGTGCGGACTCTCTGACGAGATCGTTTCTTCCTTTCTTTCATCCTCTTCTATTCCTTCCAAAACTTTTCGAAGCCTTTTAGAAAGTGATAGGCTCTCATTCTTCTTCTTCCACTCGTTCGACCCAACTTTATGCTTCCTTCTTTGTGTCCGAGGTTTTCTAATTTTACTAGCATCCCTTAAAGAAGTTGCCTTTTGTACCTTTAACTCTGTATTGTATAGTCTTGCTTTTTCTTTCATATGAGCAGTCTTTGTAGAGTGTGATGTATATTCTTCTTGTTCCTTTGGCAAATTTGAAGATCGAGCCCGCCAAGTGATTTTGTCTTCGAAAGTCAACACCGGTAGTTTCAAGTCATCGTGAACAGTATTCCTGTTTCCAGAGTTTACCTCGATGGATTGTCTTTGAACTTGGACGCCAAGACTATATAGTTTGCACCAAAATGTACAAAACAATATCAAGGAAACCAATGCGTTGAACATGCACACAAGTGTGTTAACCAAAATGAAAAAGTTGCCCAAGCGTGTTGGTTGAGTGTATAGGAATAGTAATATTAATTGCTTCTATTCTATCATATAGTCTTTTTCATCTTCATATGATATTTTGTTGAAACAACTAATGAAAGTGATGAAGATGCTTATGACTGGATCATTCGCTGTCTTGAGTGTGGTTGTCATTTCAAATGAAGTCTGAAGAGATGTGTTGGAGAGAGATTTGCTTCGTTCCTTGCTTGAGCCAAGGAAACGAAAAGTTACTTGTTCAAAGGGAAACTCGTTTCCTTTCAAGCTTTCCATATGGCTACTCTCTACACCCACGGAAATGCACTGAGTTTAACAAACGCAAGAGCCCACTTGTTACCACAAGGAAACGACCAACCACTTTGACAACTTTCATGTCCTCTTCAACCATTCAAGAAAGTGCAAAACAAACGGAAGACAAGACGTGGTTACAGTCCATTCTTGACTGTAGGGAAAGCACCGCAAATCATGAAGACACAGCAGTCTTGAATAGTTTGCATAGGGAAGCGGAGGAGGAACTGAAGACTCGACTAAGGATTCCTGGAAGAAAGGATGAACTATGGCGTTTTACGAATCTCCGAAATTTATTTTTGACAAGATTCCAGACTTCTTCTCATCGTGTAGACAACCAACTGCTCGAGTCCTTGTTCGAAAAGGACGTACAGTCTCAGCGAGTTGTTTTAGTGGACGGTGTTTTTGACCCTTTTCTTTCCAACATTTCAAATATACCTGACCGAATTTTCATTGGTTCAGTAACAGAGTTGGATGTAGAACGTCAACGATGGATATATGAGTTGACGAAAAAGGGAGAGACCGGAATTCAGGAAACCAATATATTTGGAGCCATTAATTTGGCAAGTTTTCGTGACATAACAATTGTTTGGATACCACAAGATGTTTCGTTGCAAGATTATATCCATTTATGTTGCTATTCATCGAATTGTTTGAATTCTTCATTTTATGGGATTTCACATCCAAGAATAGTTGTAGTTGTTGAAGGAGGTTCTCATGTAAAAATATTACAACATCACTTTGGTGCATCTGGAGGTTATTTGGATAACTTCGCTACTTCCATTAGTATAGGAGATAGTGCAACTTTAGAGTATTATATTGTCAATGAATGCCCCAAAGATGCTCTCTGGCTAGGATCTTTGAACGCTCAACTTGAACAATATTGTACATTTCAGTTTCGCTTCCTTTCTTCAGGCAGTAAAGTTGGTCGTCTAACGATGACCACTGATTTAGTAGGAAGAGAGTCGAATACTTCATTACATGGTTTGGCAATTGCAAATGAAGAAAGAACGTTGGATTTTCATTCATTTGTTGATCATCGCGTACCAAGTTGTCACTCGGAACAGTTGCAGAGGAATTTGGTTGCTGATCGTTCCCAATGTGTGTTTAGAGGTCTTGTTAAGATTAGAAGGGAAGCTCCGCATACTTGTGCGCATCAGTTGTGTCGTTCTATGTTGTTATCAAATCGTGCTCAAGTAAGATGGAAACCTTCTTTTGTTAGGTCATCATAGATAGATATATACTGATATCATTTGAAATAGACAAAAACTATGCCAATGTTGGAAATTGCAAACGACGAAGTAGAATGTTCTCATGGCGCTACTGTTTCTGAAATAGAGGAGGATGAATTGTTTTATTTGTTGTCACGAGGCATACCAGAATGGGATGCTCGTGTCTTGTTAGTAAGAAGCTTTTCTTTGGAATTGTTAAAGGTATAGTTGGGTTTCCATTGCTTGTACTTTTCATTTATGACTCACATGTAATTGAGGAGTTTCCATTTCCTTCGATTGTTGCTCGTATGGAAAGTCTCATTGCACAAGTAGTGAATAATTCCAAGGAAGAAAAAGTGATTGAAGCGGATACTGTTGAGGAAGGACAATGGGATTGGACCACTTGAGTATTTTAGATTAGCAGCAAATAGAAACGAAGTAACTTGGGTGGTTGTTCTATATTCTTATGGAGATAAAGTATAAGGGAGTCTTGGTTTAATATGTACAATGTGTTCAAATAGTATGGGCTTTCTTTTCTCCTTCTGACACACATATTATTTCTATCTATCTCAAGTTGAATATCATTCCATTATTATGTTGTTCATTTTCTCCTGTTGCATCTACTAGGCAGACTCTCGTTGGTTTTCATGAAGTGCCACTGCCATAAGACCAACAGAGCGAATCATATCCGATAGCGATGGCAATGGCTCCAGTTGAGGAGTCTTTTCGCGATAGAGTGGTTTGTTCTTGTGTCCATCCTTCTCCATCATCATTGGTATATTACCTGATATATTCAAAAATGACTTTTCTTCACTAGTCATCGACTGTGGTAAAGAAACAGGTATAGGTGGAGTTAGCCATCGAATAACTGGTTCATAAAACAGTCCTTGTACAACGGTACTAAAACAAACCAACAAATAACACAATTGAAAAATCAAATTGCGTGAGTGGATATCTTCGGAAAGAGATAAAGCCAATGCGACCGATATCGTCCCTTTCATTCCACTCCAAGTTAGTACTCCTATAAAACGAAATGGAACGGCATTCCTCAATGCTGGATGAAGGCGTTGACCACGAAGCAAATAAAGAAATTTAAGGCATTGAAGTGGAATAAATATGGATAAGAAACGAGCAAACAAGGATAAAGGAATCATGGCTAGAAATATACCGTAATAAATGTTGGTACCATAAGAGCCTTTGCTCTCTGGAAGTGTGACTAGAGCAATTGAGATAAATCCCATCAAAAGATATAAAATACTATTCAAGTTATCACTAATCAACTGCCACAACTAAAAATCATCGTTCAATCGAAGCATCTACACTATGATGGGATGCTTACCCAATGAAAAGACTTACTGGAACTCATAGCAAAAGTTGTTCCATAGTTGCCAATAATCAATCCTGCTACAACACTGGCCAAAGGAATGGAGGCTCCCAGATATTTTGCAGTCATGTTGATCATCAAAACCAAAACAATGGTTACGTTAGCTTCTAATATCTTGTCTTTGATATTCTGCAACAAATAGTAGGCAAGATAACCGAGAACCAAACCAATCACGATTCCAAACAACACTTCTCGAACCACCATGTCGAGAAAATATCCCACTCCTACTTTCTGTGGACTGCGGATCCATCTCCGAAGACCTTCAAAACAAACTAAGTCCTTCTGTTCTTTTCATTGATCATTTCAAGTACCTGTAAATAATACCACCGCAACAGCATCGTTGAATAAGGCTTCTCCATTGATAATAAACCGTTGCAGCTTCGGCAAAAGTGACTTGTTACTTTTCAATATTCCATTCACAGCAATAGGATCGGTAGGTGAAATAATGGCACCTTTGGATATCAGACAAAGTCCATACAACTTGAATTCCAATATTCTTACCGAATAACAGACAATGTGCAAACGGTAGTGGATTGGCAATTGCTGTTAGGAGAAGAAAGAGAAATGCAGCATTCAAAATGGAAGCCAACTATTTTGCTCATCAAAAGATAATATAAAAATATTAACAACATACCAAAGTAGTAAATACTGCCAGAGAGAATATAATTTCGACGGTTCTGCGAAGTGAAATAATATCCAACTCTGCTGCATCGGCGAAGAGAAGAAAACCCAAAGCAGAATCGAGAACAAAGCTCTTTTAAAGTCTTTTTGTTGAATCTAGACGAAAATAAAAACTAGCTATTCTTACTGGGAAAGATACGGTAAAGTGTTGAAATCTGTCCAGGTTCAATCCAGGTATGAAAATGTGCGGAAATAGTCGATTCGCAAGGATTGCCAATATGGAAGAAGTCACTGCAGAGAGCGAAAGTGCGATAGAATCAGGAATATTGAAAGTTCTTTTGTTTAGCCAACGAAGGAGAAGTATCAACAGTAAAAGCATCGTGAGTGCGTCTACAAAGTCGTTAGGTTGAGGGCCCACAAAGTCGGTATCCGTCTTCATATCTTTTGATTGTCGTTAATAGTTTGAGAATAGTTATTCGCCGATGAGCAAAACTTGCTAAACAAGTTAATCTTTCATTTCAAGCGATAACCAAATAACGTGAAGTCTCTATCTGAGGAAATAGATCGAACCGATTTTTCAGTTTAGCATTCTGAAGACACAAAATGTAACCAAAGAATCGTAAAGTATCTCTGTTTGGTAAAATATTATATTCTTAGAGACTTTGATATGTTAATTGCTTCGTAAATATTCAACTAAAATGGTTCATAAAAGGTTTATTTCTTGATGGGACAACGACGAAAGCTTCAATACATCGTTGTTTGAAAAGACCCGAAGAAGGAAGCCTCGAAAGAGCAGATCAACCTTGGACCAGAAGCTTCAGTAGGTTGAAGTTATTGAGGTTCGAAAAATGTGACTCGCGTCGGTCGAGCTCTGATTCTTTCACGAACCGGAGATGACTCTAGTTTATGTGTTGCGTTTCTGAACAAGTATGAAATAAACTTGCAAGATCTTTCTTCATAACAAAATTGGATTTTTTTATATCTATCAAGTACGTATCATCGATATTGAAAACATTCTTAGAAACTCTATTCCAATTAGCTTTATAAAGCTACTCCAACATCACGACGTCCCGTTACTGTTTCTTCATCAGCCGTTGCATAATAAACGAACTAGAATCAAGAAATCTCTCTGCACAGTTTGCAATACATTCACTTTCCGCACGGTCTAATTTACTTCCAGGTTTTCCAACACACTTATCCCAACAGGTCTCGGTCAGTTTGGAAATGGCTGCCTATAGGAATTGTTACTTCCTTCAATAACCGTTGCAGCAACTTACTTGAATGGCAGCTTTTTGGTTTTCTTGTTCAATAAAAGTTTGAAACTCACTGTTGCTGTTTGCCTCTGACATTGTCAATATTTTTCTTAACAAGACTATACCGAAAACCCAACCTCTACCAAATGCTCAATCAATCAATTGTTGCTAAAGTGACAAAGCGATGGACTCAAGTGGTTGTACTCTCTGAGTAGTTTGTCTCAGGATGGTTCAAAATAATTATCGACATGAACGAAAGAATATGTTGTATAACAATTTTGAAGAAAGAAAGAATACTGGGAAACTTTCTCTGAGAAAAGCCTGCAAAACAGCGATAAGGTTGTTGCGGTTGAAAACCATCAGAAGATTACAACGTTTGAAAGAAACGTCATCTACTGTAAGAAAGGAATTTGTAGATAAATTAGAAGTATTGAGGAGACTCAAAGTAGATACAATTTTGAGAGCTATCGAAGGTATGGTTGATTATTCCTTGAGTACTTTTCATAATTTTTCGTAAACTTTAGATAGGCACTTCGATTCTAAGGGTTTTCTCGGCAACATCCAAGCTGAAAATGTCTGTTGGGAGATTGTACAAGATAAGAGAGTACAGGAAGTTTTAAGGAAAGTTCCCAAGGAAGAGCAGAAGGAAGGAAGGATAAGCAGGAGTTCATACAAGGCTTCGAAGACACAAAGAGATTGGAAGAAAGTAGTTGAAAAGCCTTTGATAAATTCGATGTTTCTTGACTCTCTAAACGGAGAAACAACATTTGCTTCAGGGTTGGTATCGAAGTTTATAGGAAACGTTGTCAACTAACTGTATTTGCTGCCCAGGAAGAAGAAACATACGTCAACGAAAGGTTTTCCAAAAGACACTTCTTTTTTTGAAAGTAATGATTTGCACCCTTCCTGGAGAGCAAAACGATGGAGAAGAAAATGGGAGTCAAGTATATGCTTCCAAGGCTGCCACAAGTATTTTTGACCAGTAGCTATCTGTCCATTCCTTTTCATTTATTCTAATACAAGTCTTACACTTTCCTATTCCATCCTACTAGGAATGGACAGCTGTCTTTGCATTTTGATCCAACAGTTTCGTCATTTCAGGAACGGCTTCAAAAAGATCTGCAACAAGGCCGTAATCCGCAACTTGAAATATGGGCGCATCTGGATCTTTGTTGATAGCAACAATGACTTTGCTATCTTTCATGCCCGCCAAGTGCTGAATAGCTCCACTAATACCAACCGCAATGTATAGTTCTGGAGCAACCGCTTTACCCGTCTGACCAACTTGCATTTCGTTTGGACAAAACCCAGCATCGACTGCAGCCCGACTTGCTCCTATTGCAGCTCCTAGTTTATCAGCCAACGCTTCCAAGATCTTAAAGTTTTCTGCATTTTTTAATCCACGTCCACCAGAAATTACCACTCGTGCACTCGTCAAGTCGGGTCTTTCTGATTGACTGACTTCTTCAGAAAGCCAACTTACGCATTTGGACGCATTCGTGTCTGGAGTAAAAGATAACTCTTCCACCGGTAACTGTTGAGCTTCCTTCAAAACAGCCTTTTCAAAAGCCGTACTTCTCACTGTCAGTACTTTGACAGGATCAGTACACTTTACCTTGGATAGGGCATTACCGGCATATATGGGTCTAATAAACACATCAGAAGCTTCTACTCCGGTAACATCTGAAACTTGTGAAACTTGGAGCCCAGCTGCAACACGAGGCATAACATTTTTTCCAAAAGTAGAAGCTCCCGCAACTATATGTGAAAACTTATACTTTTCATGCAATTGCTGGATACAAGGAGCCAACCACTCTGCTACTCCGTATTTGAATAACTTTTCAGAAGTTTCGTTGGGAGGCACCACATATATCTTTGATACTTGTGGAATTTCTTTGGCCTTGTTCACTGCTTCCGAATCAGAAGAATAGCCAGCTATAAGAAGATGAATATCATTTTCTTGTGAACCTATCTTTGAGGTAATTTGTGAGGTGGCCGTTATGGCTGCCAACGAAGAGCCCTGAAGTTGAGAACTGCTGGGGTCTATTTCGGCAATCACCAAAGAAGCCATAGCAGACACGGAAGCGTGCAGCTGACGACATGTTTCGTTATGTGTTTTGTAGGTGCCAACAAAAGGTTTTGTTGTCCTACTGAGCAGAGAAATGGATGTCCTTGTCAGGTTCGTGAACAACATGTCTTTGCTAATTGGGCGAATTGAGAAGTTTTGAATTTCTGTCGAAAGATCAATTTTATTTCGTTGAACGAGACAATATACATGAATCATGATACGAGTAGTTGAAAGTTTCTAGCGCAACTATAGTTTTTTAATATAAAATTTACAATTCAAAGACTCTCTTGGGTACCATTCAATAGATTGAATGTTGTTTGTTTTGTTGAGTATATTAACAGCTAATTTTTGGTTTCATGCCTTGTTTCAAAGTTCTTCATAGATAGCGAATACAAAACCTCGAACTGGGTTGTTTACCACCCATCACTATTTGTTTCCAGTTCATAAGGGGTTGGTTAGTTCTGCAAGGAAAGCAATCAACTTGAACCTACAATCATAAAAATTCTAAAACTATCTATTTTCCATACTCCGTCCACAGCTTCACATTTTAGACTCGGACTTATTTCGAAGAGAGAGGAAGAAAAGTTCGAAGGCTTCCTCTCCCATTGAACCTTGAGGGTGCGGCCACAATTTAAGTTTGTGAGGGTGCGTTCTTCAGTACGTTACAGTTTTTCAATTTCATAACCGTTTTCCATACAAATTGCTCTTAAGGCCATCATTTCTTCTGGGAGGTGGTGACTTGTGTTTTCTCAAAGACTACTTTCCTGTTTGTTGTTATTGTCTAATAATTGCTTTTGATTAGAAAGTAGATATCGTTCATCTATAGATATGCAGCGAGGAAGGAAAGTGCCAGTACAAGTTGTTTTCCAAGATGAAAACTGCTCTTCGAGTTGCCCAAGTGACACCAATATACCGTGCAACAATAGAAGCAGTGCTTTTGTTACAGCTCCAAAGAGAGCTTTAGGTGATATTACAAACGTTGCTAAAAGTGAAAAATCAAATGTAGGCAAAAAGGTATCTCAAGTATCATGAAACATTAGAATGAAGAATTATAACCTATTTAAAAGGTTTCCTTTAAAGTAGGTCAACAAGAAAAGGGCGACTATACAGCTGTTGAAAAACAAGCTGCTGAGTCTTCGAAGAGCTCTGGTAGCAGTCAAAACAAAAATACGACTCAAACATGTTCTCAATTCTCGCAATTTGTTTCGAAGTTGGATCAAGACTTTTTGAAAAAGTCCAGTCGAGTGGCAAAGAAAATTCTAGAGCAATCCAAAGATAACTTGAAGGTTACAATTGATTCATTTGCAGATCTTGCACTACATGATATTGATTCTTCTGATAGACATGATCCTCAACAAGTGGTAGCCTACGTGAATCGAATCATTGCCAATCACAGAAGAATTGAAAGAAAATTTATGCCTGATCCACAATACATGATGGAACAGCCGGATATTAACGAAAGAATGCGAGCCATATTGATTGATTGGCTTGTTGATGTCCATCTGAAATTTAAACTGCTGCCTGAAACGCTCTACCTTACTGTGAATCTTATTGATCGTTTTTTAAGCTTGCAACATATCACAAGGCAGAAGCTGCAGTTGGTTGGTGTCACTGCTATGCTCATCGCCAGCAAATATGAAGAAATATATCCTCCAGAAGTACGAGACTTTGAATATATTACTGACAAAGCTTATAATAAGGAAGAAATATTAAGTATGGAAGCCATTATGCTAAATATTCTCAAATTTGATCTTACAATTGCTTCTTCTCTCAACTTCCTCACTCGTTTTTTGAAAGCTGCTGATGCCGATAAGCAAAGTATGTTGTTTGCTAATTACTTGTTGGAACTTTGCCTCTCTCATTACAAAATGATTCGATACGAACCCAGCAGAATGGCAGCATCTGCTGTCTACCTGACTGGCAAGCTTGTGGGTAGATTTGAGTGGTCTGATAAGACTCGAACACATTCCAACTACGCTGCTACTGATCTCAAAACTTGTAGTGAGGAAATGCTTTCAATTTTGCATTCTCAGAATGATCCCAATCTCCATCTCACTGCTGTCAAGAGAAAGTACTCTCTTCAAAAATTTGGAGAGGTTAGTAAGATTTCCGTAGACTGTTTGGAAACTTTGTAGAACGCAATAAACAACTTTTTCCATTTGAGTTTTTGCACATAGCTATTAGATTGAAGAATATTGTTCCATATATTGTTTTATTTGTAGTACCGTCGAGTGCTTGTCTTTTTCTCTCAACATTGAGTCACTTTTGTTGGGTGCTTGTAGTTTATTTCTTTTGGTCACATCAAGTATCCCTTTAAGCATCCCAATATATTTGCACCTGATTTTCCATTATCTTTTCCCCTTGTTTTCCTTGAATCAAGTAACATTATTTCCATGGAAAAACAAGTATAACTGTTTTTTTGCAGAAGAAAAGAAAGAGATTGTCAACAAGTTTTCCTAGGAAATGGACGTTAACGTAGCTTTGGACAACAAAGAACACTTGGCCCCTAAATCTTGGAGACATTCCTGCGCCACGTGTCTGGAGACCTCAAACTTGGCGACCAAACGGACTTTATCTCTCTCATCGATTCTCGCCTTGGGTGGCGAAAAACAACGACGCGTAGTTGGGCGGATGTTTATTCCTTATGTTTCTACGCATTCGACCACTGACTGACAGGCCCCTTACTAAACTGGTTGAAACGCTTTATCCGTAATATAGAAGGGAACAACACTTAGCTTGTTTCTCAGTAGGATAACACTGTAATAACTTGGTGGTTGGAACCGAGTGACCGTGTAGAGTGGTTCATATTCTTCTATGCCGTTATTTCCATCACTCACTGAAGAGTCCGGTGTTCTCTCTTGTCTTGTCCACTATAGGAGAGATGTAGCAGGTCCCCTAATAGAACTACATGAAAGAATATTACGCGGTCCTTCGGTCCTAACCTCTCTTCAAAGAGAACTCATTGGTGCTTTTGTATCTGCCGTGAATCGTTGTGATTATAGTACTGCTATTCGGATAAGTGTAGCAAGAGGTTTAGGGGCTAACGATCAACTTTGTGAACAGCTATTATCTCCCCTTGCAGACAACGTGGATGAATTGAATATCGAACCAGAAATGAAGCCCTTACTATGGTATGTTCGGAAACTAACCCTTAGACCAGAAACATTACAAAGAGCTGATGTTGAAGCCGTATTATCGGCTGGTTGGGATGAGCAAGTACTAATGGATGCAATGCTAGTTTGTTGCCTCTACAATTTTATGGACCGTTTGTCCTCGGGCATTGGATTATCGAAACCAGAAACTATCAATCCTGCTAATCTTGATATATTGGTGAGAAGGGGCTATCGATCTATTTTAGATGATTTGTAAAAGTCGAAAGTTTTGAAAGTTCTTACGATTCGGAAACATAGTATTAGCGCCAAATAATGTATCTATTTTATTTTCGGTATAAAGGACATTACACTTTCATGTTATTCTCTTGTGTTGAGTATGAATAGAATAATGACATAGACAAGCAACCAGTTTAACAAACTTAACATTGTTTTGTATGATGACTGTTGAGTGTTGAGAAGAGCCTAGCCTCTTGGAAACCAAAATACAATTTTACTTGTGAAATTTTACAAATTTTATGGGAATGGAAACCTTGGAAGCGTTCGCCGAGAGTGAACTAGAAAAGTTAGGGTTTGAAGGTGACCTGTCTGCTCTCGCCAAATATGTAAGTGCCTTACTTTCAGGAACTGAAACACCAGTTGAAGAGCAGATGGATAAGTATGTGCAAGATTTGGAAGAATTTCTCGGCTCCAATTCTGCTCCTTTTGTTGTCAAAGTTGTAGACAAGTACAAAGAGATATTTCACAAACCAGAAGACGTTAACAAACAAGTTGAAGATAGTCAAGAAGTTGAACAACCTCAGAAAAGGTCGGAGAGTCGTAACCTTGGAAGGTTCGAACGACGGACAGGTGGTAAAATGGGAAATCGAATAGGAACAGGGTCTACTAACAGTTCACAAAGAGATAACTCTGTAAGAGATTCCTTTCGTTTCAAGGAAAAGAAGACTTCGTTACATATCCGTTGCATTCCGGAAGAGAAAATGAACGACCAAACCATACGAGACTATTTTAAGCGTTTTGGGACTGTAACCGAAGTCCTTTTATTGCCTCGTAATACACCTTGTCGAGCTATTGTGACTTTCGCTTCCGAGAAAGAAGCTTCTGAAGCTATACTTTGTAGAGACGCTGTTTTGGGTGATAGGTTTGTGAAGTTATACTGGGCGCATAAAGAGGACTTTGAGGACAAACCTGAACACTGGTTTGAGCGAATTCGCACGAATGGAGATTTTCAACACCAGTGGAAGAAATCTGGACAGTTTGAGCAACGACCTCGACCTTTTCAGTATAGAAGACCTGCTTTTCCTACACATGGGGGAAGAAGTCTTCACTGGAGTTCAGATGCCTCTGAACAACAGCAAACTTTTCCTGCAGCAGCAAAACGGGAAAGGGAAAATGACAATACAGCAACTACTATAGGTTTACCAGAAAAGCGTAGCAAAGTCGAGCAAGAAAGAATTTTGAACAAGTATTTGGAGAACAAGCGATATATATTACAACGTTTCGAGTCACTTAAAGATAGTTTGAAGCCTGAACAAAAGAAAACAATCTTAGAAGAACTGAAAAGTTTGGATAGAAACATCGAGAGTTGTCTTGCAAATATATCCAAGATGACATCGCCGCAAGAGAGTAATGATGTGGATTTGTCGACTACGGAGAAATCAAACAATGAATAGGGAAATAGGAATTTGTCTACACCAGAAAATTCATTAGAGAACGAATTCTATATATGCATAGCAGCAGATATGGATGGTGGGTGTTTTCTATTTTACGCGATTGACTTTAATAGTCAATAATGTTATATTTTGTTATTTTGGGAGTACCAAACCCATCTAATAAAAAATGGTTCTTACCCTGTGGAAAGGAGTTTTTTCCAATTCTAACGAACTCTTCATATTCATTGCTTCACTCCACAGAAGATAATCAATCAACTGACTAGAAACTAATATTTGAGGATTCCTTTCCTGAATTTCCTTACGAATCAATTCTACTGAGGCAATTGAACAAGCTCTAATTTCGATCTCTTCAGTATTTTCAATCTCCATGCCTTGTTGCAATTGAGCTGTCAAGATATCCGAATACTTCAATATTCCTCTTTTGTGTAATACTTGCGGCACTCGATAGTCTGCAAACATGGTCAAGCAGTAAGGGTCTCTAAACAAGAGGGCTTCCTCACCCAGGCAAGCAAAGATATCAGCTGCAAATATTTGAGCTCTCTTGTAAAAGAATATTCGATGGCCTTTATACATGGCTTCATCCCTAAAGGATGGAAAAAAATGAACAACCTTGTCAACAAGAGTTTCCAAGCTTCCATGAGAATCTTGAATCAGATGATATACACTTCCTTGAAAGTATTCGTCCAAAACACAACCCGCCTCACGAAGACAATGAATACGTTCCGATAATAAGGGAATAACTCCTTGAGACTGGGTCTCTGGCATCAATATCTCCTTCAGTTGTAATACGGTAAGTTGCTTTAAAAACTCCGCAGACAAAATATATTTCCCTTGATTTTCTAAGTACAAGTTTAACGCAGCACATAGTGCAAAGTATCCTGTGTATTGGTTATTCTTGTAACTAATTGTCCATTTCACTTCTTCTTCCTTTTGCCAGAATGAAAAACTACGCATAGTGTCAGCAGGAAGTTCTTGCATACAATACTACTAGCACACTTTATGCAATCTATCCAGAATATCCACCAACATATATCTTCTAAGCTGCCTATTCCTGCTCTGTTTTCACCCCAAACAGGGTTCAAAGGACAATCATTCCAAATCTTGTGAACCGATAGCTCTCTCGTTTCTAGGATACCCCTCAGCCTCAAAGCTGTAGTTTGAATAGCCTCGGGACTAATAGATACATGCTTTGCTCTACTCTTCACAAACTCTGCACTTGTTCTGACACTTTCAAGTACCGCAGACATATAGGTTCGAAGAAAGACAGCGCTGCTCTGCCTGAGAGATATTTCAATTTGCAAAAGGCGGACAATTCATTCCTCCTTTTTCTTCACCGCCGATTTGCGTTTGTCGTTGAGCTGTTATCTTACGAGTTTATTAATTGTAGTGATAAAATGGTTCAGATATTCCCTGACCTAGGAAAGACAGCCAAAAGTAAGGATCATGAAGATTTCATAAACTAGTATTCTAAGTTCTTTTTTAGAGCTTTTGGAAGATGACTACTGTTTCGACAACAAAGTGACTTTGAAGTCAGCCACAAGCAATGGTGTCATATATACTTCGGAAGGCGTTCAAGACGCCGTCAGTGGTTCAGTTTCTGGTGAACTACAAGGAGAATATAAACAAAAGGGCTACAACGTCACAACTAAGCTGAATACTTCGGGTACCTTCTTTTCCGAAGTTGCCTTGGAAGAAGTCGGAGTGAAAGGTCTTCGAGTTGTATTGAACACGACAGTCGGAAAAAGTCCCGCCGGAAGCATAGGATTGGAGTATTTGCACTCTGCACTAGCGGCAACTTCTTATCTCAACTATGCTAGCAATCCTGTCATCAACGGCAGTTTGGTTATTGGACACGGAGGTTTTAGCATTGGTTCTGAAGCTGTATTCGATACAGTAAACAACTCACTTTCAAAAGTCAGTGGTGCATTTAATTATTCTGATGGCAAGGGCAGTGAAATAACACTAAGTATATTGGAAAAGGGTCAAATGGGAAAGGTAAGTGCTTGGCTATTCTCGTTTTGACTCAAGATGAATATTATATAGTGTACGTACTCCCATCAAGTTTCATCCAATTTCGCCGTTGCTGCAGATCTTCGTTTAAGTCGTTCTGGTGACTATCGTTTGTTCTCGATGGGTACAAAATACGTGTTGGATGACTCTACAACCCTCAAAGCAAAAGTAGATTCGACTGGTTCACTAGCTGCAGTATACATGCACATGATCCGTCCAAAGACTTGGGTTTCCGTTTCTTCTCAAGTGAACCTCAACTCACTTGAGAAAGGTGGACATAAAGTAGGGTTTGCTTTAGCAGTTGAACCCTAAAATACTTCTTTTTGACCAGAATTCTGTTATTCAAGCGTCGCATGTTCTTTTTTCTGTTATTTTCGCTATTAAATCTCAAATTTTTTTTCTCATTCGGAAGAGACATGTTTGTTTTCTCTTGTTGGTCATCCAGTGAAACTTTTTCTGGTAGCTCGTTGGAGAGGTTACCAAGTTCTTTTATAGCTAGAAAAAGAGCTCCTCTGCTTGTACGACCGAAGCAACAAGTAAGAGTTTTATCTTTACAAGCTTCAAACCAGTTGGAGAAACTACAGAAGCTCACAGTTGGTGACCCTGAATATCCTAAAAGAACTCTTCTGAAACTGTTGTCAATAGGTTATTGTGGCAGATACTGGAGACTTTGAGCAAATAATAAAGTTCAAGCCTACCGATGCCACGACCAATCCCTCACTTATCTATCAAGCTTCCCAGTTACCGCAGTATCAACACTTGGTAGACGACGCCATAAAATATGGAAAATCAAAAGCCAACAGTGCAGAAAAAAGAGTAGATCATATTCGGGACAAGCTATTTGTAAACTTTGGAGCAGAAATTAGCAAGATTGTTCCGGGTTACGTTTCCACCGAAGTGGATGCAAGATTGAGCTTTGACGTAGAAGGATCTGTGCGACAAGCGGAAAAACTGATCCAACTTTACGAAGAAATTGGAGTGCCCAAGAATCGCATTCTTATCAAGCTAGCTTCGGTAGGTCTTATATTTGTAGTTTTCCGCTGTTGAATTATTGGCTAGACTTGGGAAGGAATACAAGCAGCCAGTATTCTTGAAAGGAAAGGAATTCACTGCAATATGACACTCTTATTCAATATTTGTCAAGCAGCAGCTGCAGCAGAGGCCGGAGCTACTCTGATTTCGCCATTTGTAGGTCGTATTCTGGATTGGTACAAAAAGAACAAAGGCCAGGAATATATTGCCGACAATGATCCTGGAGTTGTTTCTGTGAAAGAAATATTTTATTACTATAAGAAATTTGGATATTCCACCATAGTGATGGGTGCCAGCTTTAGAAACAAGGACGAAATTTTAGCTTTGGCTGGCTGTGATCGCTTAACTATAGCACCCAAGTTATTAAAAGAACTTATGGAGGCAGACGGAGAAGTAGTTCGCAAGTTGGATGCGGATGAGGCAAAGAAGAAGAATATAGAGAGAATTCCTACAGACGAGAAGAGTTTTCGTTGGTTACTGAACCAAGACCCTATGGCAACTGAGAAACTTGCTGAGGGCATTCGTAGTTTCGCTCAAGATATCGTTTCACTCAACAAACTGCTGGATAAAGTTTTAGTATGAACGAATCTCATGACATGAATAAAGTTGCCTGGATTTGACGACGGACTTGATTTCAGGCATCTCGAAAGAAGCAGCACATGAACAACTTTTTCCACACAAATGTCCAATAGATTTTCAATTTCTTCTAAACGTACAAAACTCGTTATTCGATTTCTTCCTTCTCCATATTGTTGATTTTCGGTTGTGACATGAATGGCCTAGTCTCTCAAGTCTCTGCTCTAAATGGAACAAGTAATAAGAGAATAGCATTAGTTACTGGAGGAAACAAAGGAATAGGTTTTGAAATTTGTAGATTGTTGGGCAATCCTCAGAACAACATACTTGTTATTCTAGGAGCGAGAGACAAACAGAGAGGAAATGAGGCTTGTAAAAAACTCGAGCAACAAGGAATTGAAGTTGTGTTTAGAGAGTTGGAGGTGTCCGATATTACAAGTGTGAAGAATTGTGCTGCTTGGGTGCAAGACACTTTCGGACACTTGGATATTCTGGTGAACAATGCAGGTATATTCTACAAGACTGGCCCACTGTCAAAGGAGGTTGCTCGACACACTATGGACGTCAATTTTTATGGAACTCTTTATTGTTGTCAGTATTTCATACCTTTATTGCGTGAAGGTGGTAGAGTAGTAAACATGTCGAGTAGAATGGCACTCTTTGCTAGATTGTCACCAGCACTCTTTAAAAAATTTACAAAGCAGGATTTGAATATTTCAGAGTTATGTGAGCTTATGGAATCTTTTATTCGCTCAGTAGAGAAAGGCCGTGTAAAGGAAGATGGCTGGTTTAGACATTCCTGTAAGTCAACTTTCGAGCGGTATTTATTGTCTTCATACTCATAAATGACTGTTTAGACGGAGTAAGCAAAGTGGGTGTTGTATGTCTTACTCGAATTCTTGCTCGAGATGAAAGGAGACCGGATATTCTGATCAACTGTTGTTGTCCAGGTGGGTTTTACAAGGCACTCGTTATATGAAAGCCGTATTAAGATATTTAGGTTTTGTAAGGACGGATATGACAGCACCTAACGCGGAAAAGACTCCGGAAGAAGGTGCAGATACGCCTGTGTGGCTTGCTCTGTTACCTAAAGGAGGTCCCACCGGCAAATTCTTTGGAGAACGCAAAGAATTAGATATCCGAGTAAACTTCCCGGCACCGCGTTTGCAACTGTCGAAAATGTAAAATTGCTCTTCAATAAAAGATATTGTTTGAGGGAGATGTTAGTATAAGTCAACTCAGATGGATATCTTTTCTCTTTGACAAGTCAAGGTCATTATGAAGTGGTTTAAAGATAACCTGGAAACATTCTTGCACAATATTCTATCCAACCGGAAATTTATATTGGCAAGATCGATCCATTCAAACAGAAATATTTCAGTGAGAAATTCTTCCTTCCATTCCAATTCTAGTTTGTATTTTGAACGATATAGTATTATCTCCCTCAAAATCATTCTAACATTATTAGTCTGTGAAAAGCTTTTCAATTCAGAAAGGAAAATCTGTCTACATAGAAACAATTACACTCAAACCATCAGACCATCTGAACAATATTGTGCGCATATACTAACTTTTATATGGAATATTTCCTCCATCTATTTTCATTCTTAGGCAATTGGGCTTGAAACAGTTCGCGAGGAACAGTCACAATCCGGTGAATTGTGCATAACGTCATTGGAGACTGTGCGAATAAAGACACATTCTAATGTACCACTTGAGATAGCCAAATCTCTTATAGAAAATTCACTTTTTAAATTTTCCAGCTTCCAAAACAACTCTTACAGCCTCACTACACATCACACGGGATATTATATGTGAAATGGCCGTTGATTTTTTTGCTCAGTTTCACTTTGTTGCGGAATAAACGATTCGATCCCATTAATATAATTTGAGAAATTGTCTTGTTCTTGATCACATCCATTACCATCTATTGTCATTTCTAGAAGATATCCAATTCCAAAGTGGTTCTCCAGAGATTCAGGTTATCTACACACTGAACCGAACCTTGAGATAACAGGACAACCTGTCATCGAAAAAATGCAATAAATACTATTCTCCTTCGATTCAGAGCTTACTTTGTCACAGAGTCGCTCAGCTTCATCCATTGCGTGAGTTGTAAGCAAGATAGCTCTTCCTTTTTTGTTGTTCTATATATCTATCTCCACAGTGCTTGCTTAGAGAGTGAGTCCAAGCCTGAGGTATACATTTATATTAGATAAAATAATATCAAAATTTCAAACCTGTTCTAGGTTCATCTAAGAAGACTATGTCTGGATCTCCAGCGAATGTGCCACCATTAAAATTTCTAACTAAAGTTTTTCCAGAGGCGATTAAATCTGTACTCTCCAATAAACAATCTACTTGATGCTTCAGTTCGCTTCTTTTGATGCTCTTAAGCAATGCATAAAATTGAAGATGCTCTTCTGCAGACATATCGTCACATTGAGTGAATTTGTTGATTTTCTATACGGAATAACCTCCTACGAACGCTTGTCCACCAATAAGTGGAAAGAGTCCTTGCAATTCTTCGTGACACAAGATTAGTCCAACTACAAAAAGCATATCAAATACCTGAAAAGATAGTAATAGTGATAGTTTTTCCAGCACCATTTTTTCCAAGTATACCTAAACAACTATCGAGGGGAACTCCCACTGTAAGGCCGTCAAGAGCGAGATGTTTCCTTTGAATGGAAAAAAGATCTCTCCTGTGATATTATTTCCTCAGCTGTTTCAAATAGATACCAGGCTCCCTATTTAAAACCCGAGATAATATAGTCGCTCCTCGTCCAAAATATCTAAAGGGAAAAGAGGTCTCTATTGTTCTGCTACTAGTGGCATTCCACTCTGCTGCTCCTATTCTAAAACTGTTTCACTGATCGATTTCAATGGAAGAGAATAACTAGACTCTTCTAGTTGTATAAGTCCTAGATCTGAAAGCGAGCATGAAAGTACCTGTAGTTCCATATCTAAAGTGTATAAACTGAAGTCCATGCCGGTCTCCATTCTAATATCGCATGATCGAGAAAAGCACAAATGTTTTAAAATCTCCAACTTGCACCAAAAGTATCTTTTGATCGTTCTCATATACATAGGGCAGTCTAGGAAGATCAATGCATACTTCTGGTAACCTTGAGAAGTAACTGCAACGTCAATGTATATACCAAGCAGTAAAAAGATGGCCCATTCTACTGCCAAAAATATCATGACTCTACAACAAGGCATAGGAGCTTTACAAATGCCAGTGGCACCAGATAAGGAAACCGCAAGACCTACAAAAATATCACACCACTATTAACTATACGAAGAAAGCCCTATTTACCGGCATCATCAGCTTTTCCAATATAGTAAAGAGCCGAAGAAAAAGTTAAAGTTGGTAGTATACTGGTCCAACTCATGAAATTCTCACTTGCATGATATTCTACAACCTTGGCAATATAGAAAAAGCCCATAAAGTTTGCAACTGTCACATAAATCCAACCTAACTTTCCAAATTGAATAAGCGAAAAATATTAGTATGCTTACTCACCATGAAAGCATCTATAGGATTTCTGAGTAGGCCCGAAAGGAATATGGAAAAGGAGATGCATTCATTTCCCCAAGCAAAGAACAAAACTATATTGGTAAAAACACTGTTTTCAGAAAAAAACGAAATACCAAAGGCAATGCCCAGAACAATAAGAATGGCACAAAATAAAACAAATATAACAAGCATGAAAGATACGTAACGAATCGATAGACCTGTCTTTAGTGTTTGGCAAGAAGCTTTGAACACTCGTTTATGGATACTTACTGCTGTCTGTAGTAGCCCCATCATCTTCATTAGAATTCTTAAACCTGACGCCTTTTCGTACACATGTTTCTCACATATGAAGGAACTAGAAAATGAAGCAGGAATGAAATGGCGATCAGTCTATAAATAGCTAATGGACTATGAATGGCAGATACAGCATTCTCTATGGGTTTCAAAAGGTTTACGACATGATAAGGTTGTCGATTGGTAAATAGATATCTTTCAGCTTGAGACAAATAGGAATCTGAAAGAAGAGAATGAAGCTGTAAATTACTAAAATTGATGTAAGGTATGAAGAAGAAAGATCAGAGAGCGATAAATTATCAAGAAACGAAATTTTTGGCAGATGGAAAGTGCTCACGAAGTTTTCGCGATAAAAGAAAAGATAACCAGGCATCAGTAAACGTCTTCCTTAGTCGTTTATGAAAAATGTGAAAACCCCGAGGATGTATTCTTTCCGAAAGTGTACGATAAAAAGCGTCGGAAAGTCTCATGATACTTGCAATAAGCTGACAATTCCCTCTAGTCCAATTATTGTACCGAAGTATTCACTAGTTTCTGCAATTATTGCATAGTAGAACACATCAACGACGAAGCCCACTGGAGAACTCTGTACTCTCTCACTATGTCGGCTGGCGGGTTGCGAAATTGTCGAATTTTTTAGCTCTGTGTTCACATAATTGAAAGAGAATGCCTCGTAGCAACTTGTTTGGAGTTCGAAACTTTCAAGGCCACCGGAATTGAGCAGTTGTACAAGACTTTGATGTCCCAAGTTACCACCTCGAGTAGATCCGTTTTCTTCCTTGTCGCTCGTGTTGACAGAAAAAATATTGTCTATAAGATTATATCCAAAGAACTCTGCGACTTCAAAATAGCACAGATACTTGAATACTTCCGTACAATTGTCTCGAGACTCAGAAAACTTGCTTATAAGATTGATTAATATTTTTGCCTATGAATGGTTGTTGGGCTTGCATCGTTCAATATTGCAACAATAATGCATTGCAATGGATCACAGAAGATATCGCAGGACGGATAACTTATTTATCCAGCCGACTCGCCAGTACTTGGTTGAGATATCAGAATTGACTTTTTCATGCTGTTGGAACGACTTAGTACCTTGTAAGTTGACAGAGAGTTTGAATTAAAGCTACCTTATCATATACGGATTGCGAAACTGTGGAATAAAGTACCAACATTTTTAGCTTCATATTTCCTCTCTGAGTGAAGTAATATCTCATGTGCAAGTCCATTGATGCCACACAAAACTGCTACGATGATGAAAGGCGACAGAATATACAGAGAATCTCAACCTTTTGATGTCTTTGGAAATGGAAGTTCTTCAATACTAAGGCTTGTGTCTGTTTGGAGAATAGACAAAATCTATTTACCTTTGTTCTATGTCTAACAGTATAGCTATCGAACTTTATCAAGTCTTCTGGAGCTCCAAATTCTTCAAAATTAATTTGCTGGTTTTCCTAGTTCACAGCTCTTTTATGACTTGGCCTGAACTTTCCTTCAGTACTCTTTCTTAAGATTGTTTCAGATATCATTGCCAATGTCTGAGTATAGTTGGTTCTTCCAGCTAACCATTCGTCTTACAAATTTAGGGTAACTATTGATGTATGCGCAACACTCAGCTGTCCCTGTACCGCTAAATTATCCACTTTTCTGCACTTCTTTCGACATGAAAGGCTGGTTTCTCATTTCCACATAATTCAAAAGCATATTCACTGCAAGAGTCAACAAACCAGGAATCCCACCTGTATATTCCAACAATGAATCTGCCAATTCATTTACTGAAAAGGAAGAACTACATAAGACATCATACACTGGAACTTAAGTAGGTGTTTTTAGAAGACTCTTTTCAAGGAATTCAACGATACTGGAAGCGTCCAAAGGTGATAAAGAAATAAAATGAAGTGTAACTTTTGATAGCCCAAAAGCTACATAATTCTTAATACTTAAACCCTTGCTTTTCCCAACAAGTATAAAAAACAAGTCGGGTTCTTCGCACAACTCACGAATGATACCGAAAAAGTCGAACCACACCTTTTTCATTCTTCTCCAGTTGAAAAAAAGTTCCCTTTGTATCAAGCACACCAACTTCATCAAATGCCACCAAAGATATTGATCGGAAGGAATGCCCAAAGTCTTCCGTAGCTCCGGAATCAGAACATTTTGGATAGGGAGGAATGTGTCTGTAGGCTTCATTAGGCTTCATAAACGGTAGACCCATCTGATCATAAGCCAATCGGTACAATAAAAAGCACAAGGCCCACTTCAGGTTTCGTTTTTCCTCGATAAGTCGAATGGGCTTCAACTTCCTTAGATCAACATAAAGCAACGAAGCCTTTTTCAGCTTCTCCAAAAAACATCTTCGATTGGCCTTCTCAGACTCACCAACGAATAGAGATCTATACGTGCACTTTCACCCGTGTTATCCAACAGTTTCAAGTAACTTCGTACGAAACTTTTCTTTCTTCCGAAGAGGTGAGGGCCAAAAGGTATGACTGGTTTGAAAGGGCGACCATGTTTACGAAGTTGTATAGCCTAAATAACTGCTTTGTTACTACACGAACATCTTGTTCTCAGTCTACTACAACCATGTCATACACGCTTTCTGCGTCAAGCTCACTAGACATATTGTAAAATGTAAACTAAACTAAGCGACAGTAAAATACAACAATGATCGATCAACCTTAAGTAGTTCAACGCTCAAAACTTCTAACGGTTCATAGTTGAAAAAAGAGTGCTCCTTGCGCCTTTTATTTGTATGACAAGTTAACAGAGTTGCTTCCCGTCGAAATTGAAAAGTGGCCATCTCGCACTTTCAAGTTGACCTTACAAAGCATCTGACTTGGACTGATCACCGCACAAAACATGAGAACAAATCAAAACTAATTGCAATCGAACTGAGATTTTCTTTGCAAAGCTAATTTCGGTCAAACTCAACTTTGTTGAAAGGCTTAAGCGTCGCTAGGGAGTTGACGGAAGTTCCTTACGACGCTATCTTTCTCCTGTCGCAATATTACTATGGTATGAAGATAAATTCTATCTATACCAGTTATTATACCAATAGCTTTTTATATCTCTTTCAGTGGAATATTTTCTTCAATAAAACTCACTAAACATAAAAAGACTCCATATCTCCTGTGAAAGCATTTGCTCAAAATCGAGTAAAGCAGGTTAACATCTTCAATGTTCGATAATAGAATAAAAGAAAATTTTGTATTTATGAGTTGCAAATACAACGAATGAAACATATTGAAAAAATGACAAAACTCTCAAATACATTCATCGTTCGTTAGCGAGATATGACCTTATAGAAGATCTTATCTTCAACCTCAACGCAGGTTTATCTATACCCAAGTCCCTTAAAATTTCTTTGGTCACCGCTGGAAGCTCGTCCATATCAATATCTTCCACTTTCGGAAGACAATAAGCAACATCTTCTTCAGAAAGACCACAATATTCTCTTAGGAAAGTATTCCAATCAAATGACGAAGACAAAGAACTCGATGCTGCGACACTTCGTTCCACTTTCATAGCAGTTTGAAGCTCTTCGATTTGCATCCTATTCTCCTCATTTGTTCTCGGTCTTATATTTCGAGCTACTCTTAAAGTAACATTTGATTGCTCCAAAGGCGAAACATATTCATTGGACATCGACTCAAAGACAGTTTCACACCATACTGAAAAGTCTTTAGAAAACTCTTCTCGGCTTGCCTCTCCAATTTTCCTCAATGTTTCGACATTATCTCTTCCCAAATACATTTCAAGGTTCCTTTGAGAAACAATTACCAATTGCAGACATGATCGACTACTTTCATTCAAAGTTGATCCCGAAGAATGTTCAGTTACCAAATAACTTGCATCCTCAACAATATTCTGTTCTTCACTAGAGAAAACAACAGATCGACCATAACTAGTACAAACTACCACCACAAACTGAAAACGAAGTTGAACAGATGAAAAAGATTCGTCATTCAAAACGGAAACAACTCCCTTAAAAAATTTTTTGGCTTCTTCCTCAATATTTCTTTTCGAAAATTCACTTTTGTGATAAAATTTGAATGAAAATCCAACAACGTAACGTGTTTGTCCATTATGGAATACAACATATGCATCAGGACCACTCGAATTGCCCTCCTTTGGAACAAAAATACCACAACGTTGTAAATAATCTCTATAATGAACAGAAAATGAACGAGAGACATTTCTCAAGATGGGTATATCATAAGATTTTGTTGATTCCATAGAATAAGAAACATTGTCCTGTTCAATAAAAGAACCCTGGAAAATTCCTGGAATAGCAGAATGTACAATAGCCGAGGAATTAGAATGAAGAAAAGTTAATAAGCGAAAGCGAAAGATCTTCATAAATACAAATTCAAAGAAGATTCCTTTTGCTGTTGAAGTGTCGGGAATATAACTAAACGGAGATAAAGGAAAGAGTTCAGTAGCCTCAAGGAAAAAGTTATAGTTGCTATGAGCTCTCAATATAAATTCACAACAACCAATCTTGAATTCGGTCCCCATATCAATCCCGTCAGTTCCACAACTTTCAGAATAAAACCCAAAAGTTGCAACCAAGTCCATCAAATAAGTTTTCGTTCCACATATAGTAACTATAAAGTTAATTGGAAAAACTGTTCCGAGCAGATAATTCAAAAGGACAAATTGATATCGAAGAAGGGTTGCGGAATCAGGTATCTCCGGAATAATAATCGTCACCGACTCTAGTAGTACCAAGTGAAAGATTCTATCTAATAAGGGTTCCATATTGTCATTGTTGATAACAGGTTGAGATAAGTTTGCAACTTTCTCTACTAGGGCTAATAAAGTATTCCTTACAATCAACGGAATACCTCCTGTCTTCCTTTTCAACAATTCTACGAATCGATGTCGTACATCAACTGAGGGCAATAACCAGTCCTTCAAGGACTTTCCATCATAAGTTGCCAGCTCAATATATTCGTTAATATCACGGAGGTTAAAGGGATTCAACCGCAACATATGGAGGGTGACACTACTGGAGCGAGTATCAGACAGGGGGGCTGAGATTTCAGCAGTTCGCCCAGCAAGATATAAGATAACTTTTCCTGTATCAAGCAACTCATATACAGTTCGAAAAAATTTGCGATACGGGATATAACCTGGATCGGACTCGACGAACTGTTCCTCGCCGAGTTCACTATAGTATGTGGTGAGGTCACTCAGGTGGCTAAGTTCGTCTATCATCAAAAATAAATATTGTTTCTGAAATTGTTCGAGAAGATACTGAACAAATAAAGAAACACGAGGTTGCTTCATTGCTGCGTCCGTGAATTCTACAATTTCTCGGGCAGTCATACCGTTACACTGGGCTGTAGCCATAGCTATGTTATACATCAAAGCCTTTCGAAAACTTGGAAAAGGAGCATCAGAAAAGCTCTCTTCTAATTGAAAGCAAACTGACAAAGTGTTTTCCGCAAAGTGTTTCCAAGAAAAAATCTTCAAATCAACTTTTCCCGAAGAGCTCTTGTTGAAAACCTCCGTCTTCGTCTGCTCTTCTTCTTCGTCGGCGAATTTTTTTAAAAACTCTAAAAAATTTTCACCAACAAAACTCTTCCCAGCCCCAAAAACATGAGGGGAAAAACAAGCTGCAGGACGTACAGTATTCAAGTCTCCCCCAAATCAAGAAAACTGGTAGAAATAAGTTCGAAGAATAGAATAAACATCTTCTTTTCTATCTATCAACGGTTCACTCAAACTCATTTTACACCGCCGCCAATCCGAAATTCACAAATGACCGAAAAACTTTCAAAGGAGATGGAAGAGAGTGTATGTTTTATTGTTCGAGCGATTGCTTTATTTGGTGATTGGTAGAAATGATCTCCTTGACACTTCTAGACTCACAATGACAACAGAGAGAAAGCAGGAATATTCTCTTGCTCGTCGTAATTAGAAACTTTCTTCTACTATAGACAAGAAATAGGTTTCTATGAGTTTTTGTGGGGAATTAGATTGATGGGTACTCTTTCTATGGCTTGTATACTGTAAGAGAGTTTTTCTACTATCTTCCACACCATCCTATAACTCCTATATACATGTCTCATAAGATACAAGCTTTTTGTAAGTTACAGACGAAATACAGTGGGAAACAGAGAATTGCATTGAATGGGAAGTCTGTTCGTGTGGAACTGGTCGTAGCACAGTTTATAAATACAAAAGTATCTAAAGGAGTTTGGAGAAGAGTATTATGTAGATTGTCATACTGGCTTATCATTAAATACAAGCCATTATTGATGTAATAGCTACACAAGTTGTCTATTCTTTGTTCGACTTTTACCAAGTTGTGAATATGTCTTATATAAGGACATCAATTAAGGCTTCAAATATAGTCACTATAAACCTTCATTTTCCACATATCGATGCTGAAAAAAGAGTAAAAGATTGAGCCAAAAAATTATTTTGCTAAAGAAGAAGCCTTGTGTACTTGAGTCAAGGTCGAGTAGTGTACTAAATTGAAAGCTTCAGCAATTCTCCAACTGAAAGCCACTCCATATTGAAGAACTTTTACCCAACGTGACTCTTATGTTGACTGAAAGACGTTGTAGTTCCTAAGTTACCGGTCAAGTGATTGTTGTGGAATGACAATACTTCAAGATTGGATATGGTTTCCTTTGACTAATTAGAAACAATTCTGTTCCACTCTCAAAGTTGTCCTTTGCAATGCAATATAAATAGAACTCCTATGTAAATAGTAACTTTCTGAAATAGAAACTTTTTATCTCAGTGTGCCAAATGGATAGAGTCACTTAAGATGTCTCTTGTACTATTAATAGTCAAACGAAATTTTTTATATCGAATATCATCTTTGCAACCGGGTTACTTTCCCTATCTAAGAGTCGGTGAGTTTTCAGTCTAATTCACTAAAACAGAGTTTGAATATATAGTCTCGTGAATACTTTTGAGATAGAGTTTGAATTGCAAACTAAAATACTTTTTTTAGTATTTGTTCTTATCTTTGCTATATTTTCTCTTGGATCCAACAAGTTTCATATTTGTGGGAGCCATTTATATGAATTCCAAGGCTAGAAATGCAGTTTGAAAAAAACACATAAAAACGAAAGGAATCTAAACTTTTATCGAATTTCAACAAGCTAAAACTCTTTTTGAGACCGCAGTGCAGGTCCTCAAGTTGGAGGAAGCCTCCAGTTTTTGCTGCCATTCCCTTCGTTTGTTTTCTAAAACCGAGGAAAACTCTCTTCTATTCAGTTAACAAAAGATAGGAAGGACAGTCCAAGTGAAACCTACAAACAACTTTTTCTGTCTCAGTCTTTGAGAATTATAGTAAAAGGAGTTACTAGTCTTTTTTCAACAGACTAGAAAGACAACATAGCAGACACTTGAAGAATGTTTTGAGATATTCTTTCGGTAACCATTTTACTAAGTATTTGGACAAGAAAGGATATTTTTCATTCTAGTTGTATTCAACATGTATGTATGTATAGTCTATTCATTTTGAATCATTGTTACAACTCTGCAATATTGCAAATTGACACTAAAAATAGCCTTCAAATGAAAAGCTTTTAGTTTTGAAACATGTTTAAAGGTATCTCCGAAATATTTGAAAGATTGCACTAGTGTATTAATCGAATCATTCTCCTGCACACAAGTGCATATTCAATATCCAATTTCTGTAAGAGTCAACAACTCCTGTTTCTCCTCTGAAAATACTTGCAGACAATAGTGACATTTGATATTGTGGATTCTGCTAAGAGAAAACTTATTTTCAAAAAAGTTCAATTCAGTCCAACTGAGTCTATTCTATCGATTCTCTTCTCGTTTTTCATCATAGCATTTAAATCATAGTTGAATTGTCTCTTCCAAGTAGTCGACTATATAGTTGAGATGTTTTTGAAGGTAAACATGACTGTTTAGGTTTAAAGGTTTTCACTGCCTTCTCTTGTACCATCAACTTTGAACTTTGTAAAAACCACAAATTGTGAACATATATAAGAAAGCAAACTATATAAAACACAAAGCTGCTTTAGGGCATGGATAACTCCAAGCGAACTCTTATTTCTTCCAGTACGAAGAAAACAAAACTTTTAAAAGCTCTGCAAATTCAAGGAAAGATTTGTTTAGCTCCACTCGTCTCCTACTCTTTTTCCACTCTCTCATCCATCAGCTCGTTGCATGAGTCATAATACAAAAGTTATTCGTGTTAGACACTAGGCAGAAAACTCTCGCGAAATATAACCTGATGGGTACAATGGTGGAGGCTTCTTTTTAGATATTTGTAACAAGAATCAAAGACAACTCAAAGTTTTGCATAAACAAACTGTCTATATATACAAAAAACGTTCATTTCCATAAGGGACAAGTCAAACATAAAGAAGAAAAGATATAGTTTTATCCAAATTGCTCTAAAAGGAAGGAAAATGTCTCTTTCAACTTTGCATTATTCAGCAGAATAAAATTGTGCAGAGTCAAATTGATATTGTGATTATCCAAACTGGTAAAGGTCTTGTTCTTTTAAATATATTAGATAAATTTCGTCTACTAGTGAAAAGAAAAGAATATAAACGTAGAAATAATGGAAAAATAAGAATCTTTCATCTCCTCTTGGCAAAGTAATAAAGAAAGGTGAATCTTGAAATATATGTGCAAGGAGAAGTAAAAGCGTCACCACTTTTACTGTTGTTATACTAGTCAAAACTCTCAAAAAGTTCTTTAGGTGGAGAGCGAACCAATAGCCTTGAATCGTTTGAGGTTCGATCCTCCTTATCGTAGGTAGTTTATGTACGAATTTGTGTATAGACAAAAGTATTCCCAACCTTTGGTCAGTTTTTTATTATTGTCCTGTCCTCTGTATACTTTCCAATTCTAGAGTCCAATATACGATTTATTCTTCTTTATAACTCGTAATCGAACAAGATTGCTCCTAGAGCGAATTTGCATAGAAGGAAAGGTTCTAGTTCTCACATTGCAAGCCAAACAGAGTTAACGTCATTGAAATTAGAAAATGACCATTTTACACCTTTAAACAGTTTTCCTAAATTTTGAGTGACCAACAAAGAAAGGTTCTCAGATCGAAAACGAGTCAAAAGCTGGTTGTAGCAAAACCGTTCTTGATTTGTTATCAAAATAGGGTCACAAGTAGTTTAAAATTTACCTTGCAGAGACAAGATTGATCAAACTCAACTCTGTTAAAGGGCTACATTGTCGCTNGGGAGTTGCGAGGAACTTTGTTACGACACTGTTCTTCTCGTTTCNCAACATTACTGAAAGTGAGATTGATTGTATCTAGCACACTTATTGTTCCAGAAACTTTTTACATATCTCCAAGTGGAATATATTCTTTCATAAAACTCACTAGTCACTTAAAATAATATATCCCCAGAGAAAGGAGAGAATACAAAGCGATCCTTTTCATAACAATCCAATTAGAAATGAACACAATGGGTTGATTGTTGGATGGAAAGGAAGGCTCAGTGAGTATTGTCAAGGCTGTGGACCTGATTCAACTTTGCTAGTGAAACTTTTCCGACTTTAATTTCTAAAGCAAATTCTTCGTTTGTTTTAGTTGGACAAGTCAATTTCTATTATCTACGTTTCTTTTAAGCCCTTCAAATGTTTCTT